>NW_026867555.1:0-148254 GCF_020745735.1 Hemiscyllium ocellatum
GCAGTGCTAACCACTGTGCCACCGTGCCGCCCACAATACGGTGCTTGAAACACCCTCCTGCTCATCACATGCCCGCTGAGAGAAATGGGACAACTGAGAACGTGACGGAGCAGCCCATCAGATTTAGCAAAACTTCGAAGTGTGAACGGGTAAGAGTGAACCTTCCAGTTGACACTGCCTCACATTCGCTATGAAACTAAAATGCATGGGATATGTCATGTTATATTCGATTTTCCAAACGATCTCCAATTCGATATTACGGTGTATTCAATTTGGACACTCTGCATCTTCTCTGAATGATATAATTGTTGCTTACCTTAACGTCATCGCCTAACATAGTTTTACAGTGCATTTATGCGAAATCATTGATACGGATTCCAAACAGCTGAACACCAAGGACTGCTGACTGTTGTGACTCGACATGACATGTTCTGTCAAAGCTGCTCAAGGCTGATTTATTTTCGAATTCTGATTACTGTCTCATCTCACACATTCAAGTTTCTTATCGACATCAATGATTTGAATGAGGATGTACAAGGCATGTTTCGTAAGTTGCTGATGAAACTAAAGTAGATGACAAGATAGAAAGTTCGGACGGTTATCAGAAATTACAGCAGGATCTTGATCAGCTGGGGAAGTGGGCCGTGTAATGCAAAATGGAGTTTCATGTAGATAAGTGTGAGATGTTGTGTTTTGGCACCTCAAATAAAAGTATGAATTTTATGGTCAATGTTCGGACCTGAAGGAGTTTACCAGAACAGTGGAACCATGAAGTTCAGGTTGACAGTTCTCTTAAAGTGGAGTCACATTTCGGTAGGGAATTGAGGACGGCCTTTGGCACACTGATCTTCATCGATCAGGGCACTGAGTACAGAAATTGAACAATTATGTTAGAGCTAAAAAAGACGTTAATGAGGCCGAACTCGGAGTATAAGTGTTCAGGTTTGGCCACCTTGCTGTCGAAAGGATGTTATTAAATTGGAAAGAGTACAGAAGAAATTTGCAAAATGTTGACAGGACTCAACGATCTCATTTGTAGAGAGAGTTTGGATAAACTCGGACATTTTTCCATAGCTTGTTGGAGACTATGTGAGGTCCTCATAGAAGTGTATAAGGTCATGAGGGCATGGATAGACTGAATGCACTCAGCATTTTTCAAAGCATTGGGAACCGATGGTGAGTGGGCAGCAGTTTAATGTTAAAGTGGAAAGAGTAAAATGGAAACTGTGGCGCAATTGTTTTGCTACGCTAATGGAATGAACACAAATCCACGAGGTAAGATGTTATTTCACATACCTTTCTAGATTGTTCTCTGCTCTCTCGCATTCAGCTCTGCCCCGAGTCTAGTGGACCCCATGACACCTGTCTTTCAATTAGTCTTATTTATGAACTTGAACTTGATATTGACTCCAGAGTGTTGCAAAGCCTCTTAGCAGAATATGAGGTGTTTCTTTTTCCAAATGATGTGAGCTTCGCTGAAGCACTGGACTCAGCCTGAGAATGATGATGGACAGGGAATAGGTTCGTGTGTGCAAATGTAAGACAACAGTAATCTCTGGTTCACTTTTGTGGGTATAATTTAGACGCTCTATGAAATAGCCACGCAGTCTGGTGCCCTGACTTGAGAACTTATCATCGGAGGAAAATGTTAGTTTTTTTTTCCAGAACCAAGGGTTTAAAAGTAATCGATAATTGGGGAGAAATTCCAAACAGAGAGAAGAACGGTTGAGCGGGAAAAGGAGTGGAACAATCCATGGAGCGTTCTTCATCTGATTGTATTAGTCACTTGCCAAAGGTCAGTGAAGTGACTAAATGACATGATTCTCAAGAAAGACATCACCTTGCATGGAGAAGGGCACATTGTTTCGAAGTACATTCAGGCAATTAAAGGAGTGAACTTTTTTGTCAGTGTTTACATTTCTTCTGGAAAGAATGGCAACAACAATTTAGACTGAAAGACAGGAATTTCCAAACTCAGTTTGTCTGTGAGGAACTGGTTGAACCATTCAGAACGGTTAAGAACGATTTTCACTTTTCCTGTCAGGAAATATAAAGAAGTAACCTTTGTTTACTTGCAAATGATCGAGTGTGTGACCGTGTCTTAGAAACTATATGTTCTTATGAATGTTCTTCTCCGTGTTTGGGAAAGGGGAAATTCTTGTATTTACGTTACATCTCTAAAGTAATTCAGACATTGCGCTGTGTTATTACAGCTCCAATAATTTCAATAGATCTCTAAATATAGTGGGCCATTTGAAATCAGACTCTGTTCACAATAAAACTGACAACTTTACCTCCAGGATGATGCATAATTTCTTTGTTTACCTTCCTTACAGTTACCAGAATGACAATCTTCATCCTGCTTCAAAAAGATTGTGGATTGTCTCCCTGTGTCAGTCGTTACCTGGGGGCCATGGCAGTGGCGGATCTACTGGTCATTGTCCTCGATCTGATATTGAGACACATTCCCATTGTTTATTGGGAATACTTTACTTTCCTGTGGTACATCCACGTGTGTAATATCCATGCCGTCCTGCTTTATGCAGCAACTGACTGTTCTGTCTGGTTCACAGTCACTTTCACCTTTGATCGGTTTGTAGCCATTTGTTGCCAGAACTTGAAATGTAAGTATTGCAGTGAGAAAACGGCGGCACTTGTTCTGGGAACGGTGACTGTGCTGAGCTGCTTAAAGAACATTTTCTGGTATTTCATGCTGTTAGGTCTGTATAATCTGGAAAACAATCCATGGTTTTGTCACACAACAAGCAGTGTTCAATCCTCTCGTGTCTGGACTGCAATCGGGTTCCTCCATCACGTCCTAAACCCGGCTCTTCCATTTCTACTGATTGTACTACTCAATATTTTCACCGTCAGACACATTGTAGTGACCAGCAGAGCCCGCAAGAGACTGCGTGCTCACACAAATGGGGACGGTCAGTGTGACACAGAAATGCGAAATCGACAAAGATCCATAATTTTGCTATTTGTGATCTCGGGCAATTTCATCTTGTTATGGTCAATGCTGATGGTGTATTCTATATGGAACCGGATGTGGTATTTCGGGTATAGGTCTGTGTTTATCTATCCATTTGTGCAGGAATTAGGCTTCATGCTGCAGCTCCTCAGTTGCTGCACAAACACAGCGATATATGCTGTGACCCAGAAAAAGTTCAGACAGCATTTTAAGAATGTGCTGAAGTATCCCTTTATCCAAGTTCATAAATCAATCCAATTCACTCATTAATCAATCAATTCAGGATTTTCATATTTCAATTCAATGTTTCAGCAGTTAAGCAGCTTGTCAATATGGTAATAGACTGAGGACAATACTGGCTTGTCCATCCTTATCCTCCGACAGGGGATTACAGGGGTATATCTCAGCGTTTCTCTCAACTCAGGAGCCAGCCAGACAAGGAGCTGCTCTCACCTGACTGTATAAATAACTTCAATTCGTAACTGATTAAAACGTTCATTAACAAGTGTCAAGCAGTAGAGGTTATCTTTGCTTTGAAGAAGCTGAGCTGGAGATTCTCCCCCATGGACTTGTCATCCGAGAAGGGCATGGAACCAGATGGGATACAAGAGTTCTGTTTAAGTCATTATGTCCTTGCTTTCACCTCTGTGTTGAACACCCCGACCTGACCTCAGCAGAGTTCAACTTTCTCTCTGATCCTCTCCATTCATATCTTCCGCCCATTCTCACAATTACTCTCATTTGTACTCACTGCACTTCCTATTTTGTAATTGCTTTTCACTCTATCTCCCTCCCAATTCTCCTTCACAGTCTCTTCGCTTTGCTTTCCCTGTACCTCCTCCATTCTCTCTCTTTCAAATCCTGTCCACCTCCAATTCCCTACTAGCTTCTGTTGCTGGAGAAACAGAATGCGTTTACGTTTGCAACCTGTTTGGGGAAGAGAACGGGATGCACAAATAGAGTGTGGGGTTTTGGAAAATACAATTGCTCGTGGGCTCTGTGTGAGAACAATGGCTGTTACTAGGGCAAAGGGTGAGGGTCGGACAATATTCGTGTGAATGGAACACATTGTTTGTAACTACTGTTTGTTGCTGTGAAAACAGAATGGTTATGAGTTCACAGGCAGTTTCTACTGGGTTAGAGTGAAGATATTTTCAGAGGCGGTTGCTCGGGGAATAAAGCAGGGACATGCTCAAATTAAGGATGCGATTGTTATGGGAAAAGTAAATATGTGGAACAACTTGGCTTTCATAGGTGTTCACGGGAATGGTTTTAACAATGGACTGTTCCGAGGGAAAATTATGTGTAAGAGGACAAAGCCTGTTGTTAATGCAACAGTGCAGTGTTGGTCCAGCAGCCAGTTATTGGGGAAAGAAAAGCAGGTGTAGGATCATGAACACTTGTCAGAGAAACAGCGTGGAGGTGGGGCTGACGGATGTTGTCTTTGGAAGAGTGTGGGATGGGACCACATTCCGTTGCCAGGGGAAAATAATTGGTGTTCGACCACTGTCCTGGGGGGCGGAGTGGTTATGTGCACAAAGACCGTTGTTCGGAGAAAGGGTTGGGGAAGGTGGACAGAAGATTGCTGGGTGAATAGAATGAGGAAAAGTTCACAGGCCTTTCTTCAGAGAACAGATTAGGTACAGATTCTCAGGCCATTGCTGGGTAGTGAGAGCATAAACATTGCAAAGGATACAAGAGGGAGCTGATGACGTTGGTTGTTCATATGTGATCAGAGTAGCGGTGCAACAATTGTTAGTTGCTCTGTAATTGAAATGGGTATATTACCACAAGAGGAATAGAAAGGTGATGGATCCAGCTAAGAGAGAAGATTAGATGCAGAATCACTGACTGGTGGTTCAAGAACAGGTTGTGGGTAGGTCCATAGTCCGTTGTTAGGGGAACAGAGTGAGTTTGAGAATGCAGTCTTTTCCTGGGGGAAACAGCGTGGAAACATTGCAGCAAGTCTTTACTCAGGGAACAGAGAGCGTGTTTGGCTGGAAACCATTGTTAGGCGAAACAGTGGTCGTCTAAGCCTCCAGTTGTCCAGGGGAATACTGTAGTTGCGGGGTCACGCACTAATGTAATGAGAAAGGTGGGTCAGGTGGTTTCGAAGACTTTGCTTTGGAGTAGTGTGGGTGCATAGCTATAATTCTTTTAGAAGGTGGAAGTGTGTGTGGAATCAGAGCCGACTGTACAGGCCGTGGTGCTGCAGGCCTCTGCTTGGGAAAAAGCTTGCGAATAGGTCACAGTCTGTTGCTCGTTAAGCAGGATCGGAAGGGTCTGCAGGTATATAGCCTGAGAACGGAGCCGGGTTGGACCACTGACCTTTCCTTGGGGAAAGTAAGGAAGTGGATCCATTGATCATTGATAAGGAACAGAATACAGACGCTACAATGGTCAATTCTGAGGGAGCAGATTTTGTATGTCACTATTATGCTGCTGCGGGAACAGAGGGGTAGGGTTACGGAACGTTGCTCTGGGGACATTGTGTGTGGGACAACTGGCTGTTGCTATGGGAAGTGAGATGGGGTAGAGTAGGAGGCCATTGATACCGGTGTTATTATGTGGTAGGCCAAAGGTCCATTCCCAGAGGATGAGAGGGGATAGAGTGACCAGGCATTGCTCGTAGAACAGAATAGGGTATGGGTGACATAACTCCACAGAGATCATCATTCCCAGATAGTTGGTAAAAGAAAAGAACATGATTCAATGCTGCCCTTCGGTGGGAAATACTGCCATCCTCATCTGATATCCACACATGTACAGAAGTTCAAGGCGTTGTTCCTTCATTTTAGCCTTGATATGTTTCAGAGCATTGTTAGATATTTCGACGATGATCATTGCTTTACATTCAGAAACATCAAGAAACTTTTATATCTATCCCAGTGCTTTGTATTATTGCCTCAGAACTTCAATTCTATCCAAACATTCAATAATGCAATGATGTGCTTGTGTCATTTTTCTGCCTTGCCATTGAATATTTGCTGTCCATCTACCATTCTCGTTTATCAACATTGAACTGACTTGGGCAAGGACTCCCAAGTCCACATTCTTTCTTGCCTTTCCCTGTTTTAAGATGAGTGAGACGAGGGTTATCAGGTTGATTCAAGGCACGTTGGAATGATGTATGTGAAGAGCTTGCTCAGGTTAGGATTACTTTCACTGTAGTTCAGTAAGTCAGGGAGGATATCATAAAGTCTTATAAAGTTCTAACATGATTCCACAGGGCAGATGCATGGAGGCTGTTCCTAATGGTGCATATGTTCAGATCCAGGGATTACTGCCTGAGTATACTGGGTGGACCATTTAAGACCGAGATGAGGAGACATTTCGTCACTGTAAGAATGGTGGTCCTCTGGAATTCATTTTCACAGGATGCCAGAACAGTGTTTGTTTTCAAGAGGCGGTTAGATGTAGCACTTAGTGCAAATGGGCTGAAAGGTTATGGGGAGAAATGGAGGATCAGGCTATTGAGCTGGAAGATCAGCCGCTGTCGTGATGAATAACGGTGACAGTTGGAAAGGCCGTATGACCTCCTCCTGCTCCTATCTTCTATGTTATTTTGATGTCAGTGTTGAACTATCATAAAATGGCTGCAGTGACCAAACATTAAATAGTTTACTGACATCTTCTAATTACACGTCCTGGTTTGCAGATTGAAACGCACCTTACTTTTTGTACGTCTCTCAGCCTCCTACAGATAAATCTCATCGAGATGTGAACAGGTTCTGGATTTTAGAATGGGAAGGGACAAAATAACCTCAATATTGAATATTTAAACTGGGTAAAGGACTGGGTGAAGGAACAGAGAAACCTTCAGTTTAGTTGTGTAAATCTGACAGCAAACGTGACAGGCAAATGTGACAAACAGTGCTTTCATTCAGACATTCCAGCTTTGTAAAGATATCACTCTGAGATGGAGAAGCAGGATGTGTAGAACTCTGTTAGAAATAATGTGCAAGTTTCGATTGACGAAGATAAAAATTCCTGAATAAGTTTGACGTTACTGCTCTGAGAGAATGAGACGTTTCTTTAGGTCCTTCTTACTTCTCAATATTCAAGGAGACAGAACGACATACATGTATAAAACTTGACATTTCAGATCATCTACTGAATCATAGGTGTGGAACCTTGTTCATGATCTGTCTCAGAAGTTACCTCGTCTCTGCCTTGTTTTTTGCAGAAAACAGAATTTTAACAAAAGCCAAGTTTGTTTCAAATGTTCTGCATTTAAAAGGAAGCAAAGTTGCCAATAAACAAATGCCTGGAGTTTTCGGTCCAAGTTAGGGACTGAACGTCACAGTGAGGGATCGAATGTGTCTGTGACCGAGCGGCTGTAAATGTGGATGTGAGTGAGACATTGAGGGATAGAGTATGACTGTAATGAACTGAGCTGGAGAGTGCGATATTCAGTGCTAAATGGAGGGAGTGACTGAGACTGAAGAAGAGAGTGATACTGTGAGAGTATGAGTGAGAATGACGGAGTTACTGTGAAATTGAGAGAGTGAGTCTGACAGGAGTGGAGGCAGAGTGATGGAGTGAGTAAGACTGTGTGGGATTCAGCATGGAATGTTGGAATCAGTGAGACTGTGTGAGTGAGTAAGGCTGTGAGTGAGTGCAACATTGAAGGAGCCAGTTTGGCAGTGGGGGTGAGAGCAACAGTGGAGGAGAGACTGTGAAATTGTGCGAGTGCGTCTGCAGATTGACAGAGTGAGTAAGGCTGTGTGGGAGTCGGCATGGAGTGTTGGAATAAGTGAGAAATGGAGTGAGTGAGGCTGTGAGTGAGTGCAACATTGAAGGAGACAGTTTGACAGTGGGGGTTAATGGCAACAGTGGAGGAGTGCGTGTGACAGTGTGGAAGCGGCGACACTGCGAGCGAATGGGAGTGGGAGCGACGGAATCAGGGTGTCAGCGAAAAAGACATTATGAAAGAGAGGAAAGAGTAAAATTGTGAGGGAGCGAGAGAGACTGTGTGAGAGTGAGTGAGATAGTGAGGAAGTGACATTGACAGAGTCAGTTTGTCTGCGAGGGAGTCAGTGTGTCGGCGATGAGTTCCAGCGTGACTGTCAGTGAGTCAATGCATCTGTAATAATGTCTGTGTGCCTGTGAGATTGTCAGTGCTTTACTGAGGATTCAGTGTGTCTGTGAGGGAAGCAGTCGGACTGTGAGGGAGTCAGTGTGATTGTGAGGAATTCAGTGCAGAAAATAGACAATAGACAATAGGTGCAGGAGGAGGCCATTCTGCCCTTAAAGCCTGCACCACCATTCATTAACATCATGTCTGATCGTCCTCAATCAATATCCTGTTCCTGCCTTATCTCCATTACACTTGATGCCACAATCCTTGAGAACTCTACCCAACGCCTTCTTAAACGAACCCAGAGACTGGCCTCCGCTGCCTTCTGGGGCAGAACATTCCACACACTCATCACTCTCTGGGTGAAGAAGTATCTCCTCATCTCTGTCCTAAATGGCCTATGTCGGATTCAATAGTTTCCAAATGACTCCTTTGACAGATCCCAGATCCAAAACTCCAACTCGGCACCACCCTCTTACCCTTTCCCACCTGTCCAACATCCTTCCACTCTCTACGCTCCATCCTCACTACCAACCTATCATGATAAGACCTCACCCGAATCCCACTAACACTGCCCTTCCACTTTCTGCCCAACCATATGCCTACTCTCATATTTATCTCTCAGTCCCTTCCCAACACGACAATACTCATGTCGGGATTAAGGCTGAAACGCTGTCTCTCCTGCTTCGCAGATATTTCCTGACTTGCTGTGCTTTTCCATTGATATGCTTTTCTACTTTTACAAATGGCAGCTTTATATGTTCAGGATACGTATTCGAGACAGATTACTCTGGATGCTATGAATACATCGCTTAGTCTAAGACATCAATCACGACCTCCCACAAAATTCCTTTTTACCTCAGTTTGGAAAGCTAATCCATCCTGCTTTCCATCCAAATTTCCGTGGAGCGAATGTAGATTTTCGGTTTCAGTTCGACAGTAACTTCACACAAGAATACTAGACGTCCAAGTACTCGGAGGAAATTCAGGCATTCCAGCTCCGCTTAATTTAAATCAGTGATGGCGGATCTCAACCCAACTCACCTTCAAACATTATTAATTAAAACCACGGATCTCTTCATTAAATTTGCTCAGGATCGTGGCATTTCCCACATGTAGAGATAAGACGTTAGAGGGAGTCAGTGTGTCAGGAGCAATTCAGTGTGGAAATAGGCCCTTTGGCTCAAAGTGGTTCATGCTGACTGTGATAACCAGACAGCTAGTTCCATTTGCCCGCATTTGATCGATGTCCGCCGGAACCATTCCCATCCTTCTACTTGTCCATTTTTGTAATAATGCTATTGTAGCTGCCTCAATCACTTTCACTGGCGGCCCATTCCATAAACGTTCGACACTTTACGAAAAAATGTTACCTCGCTGGTCCTTCCTTAATATTTCGTCATTAACCTCACACCTATGCACTTCAGTTTTAAATTCCCCATCCCTGGAAAAAAAGACTATCTGCATTCATCCTCATGCCTTTCATAACTGTAACCATCGCAAGGAGTTCGCCCCTCATATTCCTACTTTCCAAGGAATAAGTCCTATCTTGGACAAACTTTCTCAACTACTCAGGCCGATCATTCCTGGAAATATCCTCATAAATATTCTGTTCCCACTTTACAGTTTAACTGTGCCGTTCATATAAGTGAGTAACCATTATTGTGCACAATACACTAAGTGAGGCTTTACGAATGCCTTGTACAGCTGTAGCATGACGTCCCAAATCCTATACTCAAAGCCCTCACTGGTGAAGACCAGCCTGCTGAATGCCGTCTTCAGACCCCTGTCTGCTTGTGACGCTGCTTTCAATGAACTATGTACTGGTACTCATAGGCCCCTTGTCCACAACAGTCCTCAGGACCTTACACATTGTGTACATCGTACCTTGGTTTGACGTTCAAAGTGGGTGGCACGGTGGCACAGTGTTTAGCACTGTTGCCTCACAGCGCTAGAGACCTGGGCTCATTTCCCGTCTCGGATGACTGTCGGGGTGGAGTGTGCACATTTTTACCGTGTCTGCGTGGGTTTATTCGGGGTGCTCCGGTTGCCTCCCACAATCTAAAGATGTGCAGGTTAGGTGAATTCGTCATGCTAAATTTCCCGTAGTGTTAGGTGAAGAGTTAAACATAGGGGAACGGGTCTGGGTTGGTTGCTCATCGGAGAATCGGTGTGGACTTGTAGTGCTGAAGGGCCTGTTTCCACACTGTATGTAATCTAATCTAATAGAAATGCGACATTTCGCATTGCTGTGCATTAAATTGCGTTTGCCAATCCCTGGCTCACTTTCCCATCTGGCAACAACCATTGCAATTTTTGATAACTTTCTTCGCTATAAATGATGCCTTCATTTCCTAATCGCCCACAATCTTACTAATATTGCCTTGTACTTTTACATCCTCATCACTAACGTAAGTCAGAATAACACAGGTCACAGCACCGACTCTTGTGGTATACCCACTGACCATAGGTATCCAGTCCGAGAAACAATCTTCAAGCAACATCTTTTACTCCCTACCATCGAGCCAACGCCGAATCCCATTACCTACCTCTCACTAGATCCCATGTAACCTAACTTTCAGGACTGGCCTGCCGTACGGAAATTTGTCAAAGGTCTTACGAATGAGCGAGTAGGTAGCATCCACTGACCGAACTTTATCTATCCTCTTGGTTACCTCTTCGGAAAACTCTGAAATATCTGTCACATCTGACTTCCCGAGCACAGATCCATGCTGACGATCCCGAATATACACTTGACTGTCGATACTTTGGTTGATCCTGTCACTCTATATCCTCTCAACAACTTGTGTACCATTGATGTAATGCTCAATGAGTTGTGGTTCCGTGGCTTGACATTGCTACGTTTGTTAAATAATAGAACAATAATAGCCAACCTCCAGTCTTCTGGAACATCACCAGTGGCTTATCGTGAAGCAAAAGTTCATGGAAGTGAATCCCCCAGATTCACAACGTTTTGAGACTTGTCTATTGCACTCCCGCCTCTACTCCCCCCCTCCCCAACTCATCACCCCCGCCGCCTCACAGCTCTGGTTTAAATCGTTTCTTCCTAATTACTATTCCCCTCTGTTTTTGGTCACCCATTCACTGTCTCCCTCAGCAATTCTAACCTGCGGAGTGACAGATCACTGAGCTTTCTATCCCGACCTCCTCACCATCGCAGTTGCTCCACAGAGAGTCCATCCGCAGCTTCAGAGCCGTCATGCGAAGAAACAAGTGCTGCACTTGGACACACGTCTTTCAAGTGTAAGAATCAGGAACGTTTCGACACGCTCCGAAACTCCCAAATCAGGCAAGAGGCTCTTGCCCCTAGTCTGAGCTCCCATGCCATTGTATGCTTAGCTTCATATAAAGAAACTAAAACCAAACAATACACTTAAATGTATGAAAAAAGATAAGAAAGAAATAAAAGCCTTACATTACAGAGTCTGTCTCTTCCATTTAGAGGAGGGGGGCGGGAGGGAGATACTACAAGTGAAGTGTGTCGGTTTTAGCCTCTGCCCAAATATAAATTAAATCCTTAAGTTCCCGGTAGCCCTCGCTTCACCTCACCTTCTCACTTCGCCACTCTGGCAAAATGGAGACCCGACTCCCGTGATAAGTCTTTTTTTGTAAGCGAGAAAACGTACCTGTCCCGCACTCCTCGCTTCACTTCACCTTCTCTCCTCGCTGCTCTGGCAAACTACAGCCGCTAAAAACGCACACCAGTATCAGAGGGCGATTGAACAGAGTGAGGAATACAAAATTAGGGCTAAAATGAAAGTGTAGACTTGAACTTTGAGAGACCCTCTTATAAGTTTAGTAACTGCGAGGAAGACTCTGTTTATTTTGTCTGTTTTAGGCTTTTTCATCTTCTGCCTAACAGAAGTGGCTTGCAGAGATTATTTCTGCAGTGGGAGTGGTATTTTATGTGATGGCTAATTTTCCATGACAGCGAACAATATTCATATTGTTTTCTTACGATCCAGGCACAGAAAGTGGCACACCGAGCCATCGCTCGTTTGGTTAAAATGCATTCTATGATGAATCTGCAAAAGTTAGTAAGTGTGAAATGAAGTTTTAATTCCTCTATCAACCGTGGTAAAGACAATTAGACATGAAGAAGTGTCGTCCATTTGGCCCATAAAAGCAGCTCTGCTCATTAGTAGGATCATGGTTTCAACCTATTGTTATGTCGTCTGCATTTTTGGCAACAGAACATTCATTTCCTTGCTCCACGTTATTAATGCTGTGCGTCTACGAACTTCTGAAGCTTTCCTGACGCCTGAAATATGGTGGCTCTCAGATTAAACCAACACGAAACGTTAAACGTTCCTTCCGAGGTGTTAGTATTTACTTCAATGTTTACCTGTGAAGCAGAAACTGTTGCCATCCTGTCTGAAACTTTCTCAAGCTGCTGGGAATTGGGTCCCAAGTTTTGGCAACGTGAGTGATTTTCTCACAGTGAGCAGGAAAAGACATCGCCAAATACTTTCCATAACTACAGAAAAATACTTAGTTCGACAATGCAGTGATTTTACTCAAACCTTCACACTTTTCACATAATACAGTTGAGTGTTCCTTTGCACGAATAAATAACTGTTTTGGCAGAAACAGTTCGTCTTTGATTTGGTTTCAGTGAGTGAACTGTCTTTAGAATGAGCACAAAGTGTATTCAATCCTCAAAGTTCATCTGTGATCATTAACTACAGAACGGCCTCTCTTTTCTGATACACAGCCTCGGTGTTTCAATCATTCCAGCAGGACTCTCAGGACTTTCTCATCAGAATGGTGAAAGCAGTGCTTTGGCTTCTCATCGTTCTCGTGCTTGTCGATTCAATCACTGCTGATGCAAGACTGACTCCAAGGTTTATATTCGGTCAGTATATGTGTCTGAAAAGTACTTGCAAAATCATCACCAGGTGCATGATGAGGCCATTGAGGTCTTTCAGTGCGTGGTGTTAGGAAATTCAATCTTAAATAATTTGCGACTTCACTCAGTTGAATTTCATATCAAAAGGCATTCGATCTTAAATCGTTGCATTGTGAATATGCCAGTTGCACGTGGGGAACAAGGGAAGTCTGACTCTTTGTCTTAGTTTCGCTTAGGCTAATACAGATTCTGCCATTCTGCAGTGAGTAAGCGCCATTACTCAGAATGTTTTATTTTTCGTATTAAGATAATCGTTTGTACAGAGACAGTTCAGAGAATGTTCACTGAGACTATCTTTGCCATGGAGGTATTGTCTCACGCAGAAATATTTCACAGGGTGGACAACTATTCACTTAAATATACAGCAATGGGAGATAATTTCACTGTAACATAGGGAATTATGTAGAGAGGGGTCTTGAGGGTAAATGCAGAGGGGACGTATCCACTCAAAAGATAGACAAAGTTCAGATAGCATTGCCTCAGAATGAAGGTGCACCAATTTAAGACTGCGATATGGGCGGAAATTTTCTCTCACAGATTTCGAATTACTTACGATGGAGAATTTTCCAGCAAGTTTCCAAATTAACAATTAATGCCAAGAGGGATAGATTTTTGATCAGTCACAGAATGCCTGCCTTTGTGGCAAGGGAAGGTAATTGGATATGAGGTGTGTCGGATCACCCGTGACTTCTTGGAATGCACGAACAGACTGAAGGGACCGAGTGGCCTACTCCTGCTCCTATTTGTTATGATCTTATGGATGAGAATGTCTCTCAGTGAGCAGTGTGCCTATTCGTTCCAGTAAAGAGGAGCAGTCCACTCAGCTCCTCGAAGCAGTATATTGCTGATTGGGTTGCATCTCACTTGCAGCAGTTTGCACAATTACCGTCGGACAAACTTGATCGAGTTCTTTGTAGAAATGATACGCAGGATTGATGAGTGCAGATCGGTAGGCATGAAAGATATGGACTTCAGTAGGGCATTCGACAAGGTTACCCATGGAAGTAAGATTAGCAAGCTTCGATCTCATGGAATACATGGAGAAATAGCCATTGGATACAGAACTGTCTCAAAGAGAGATGACAGAATGAGATGATGGAGGGCTGTTTTTCAAAGTGGAGACCTGTGACAATTGGAGTGTCACAATAATCGATGTTAGGCCATCTATTTTCCGTCATTTATATAAATGATTTGGATGTGAGCTTAAGAATTATAGTTAGCATGTTTGCAGATGACACCAAAATTGGCGGTGTGGTGGACAGCGAAGACGATATCCTCGAATTATAACGGAATCTTGATCAAATGAGTCTTTTGGCTGAGGAGTGGCAGATGGTGTTTAAATTATATAATTGCAATGTGCTCCATTTTGGGAACACAAATGTTAGCACGACTTATACACTTAATGATAAGGTCCTCGGGATTGTTGCTGAAAGAATATACCTTTAAATGCAGGTTTATAGGTTCTTGAAAGTAGCGTGAAAGGTAGATACTTTATTAAAGAAGGCGTTGGGTATGCTTTCATTTGTTGTGGTTCTGCTCGCCGAGCTGGAGGTTTTTGCTGCAAACGTTTCGTTCCCTGGCTAGGGAACATCATCAGTGCTGTTGGAGCCTCGTGTGAAGCGCTGCTTTGATGTTTCTTCCGGTATTTGTATTGGTTTGTTCTTGCCACTTCCGGGTGTCAGTTTCAGCTGCAGTGATTTGTATGTGGGGTCTAGGTCGATGTGTCTGTTGATGGATGTTCTTGCCGTTTCCGGGTGTCAGCTTCAGCTGTAGTGGTTTGTATATGGTGTCCAGGTCAATGTGTCTGTTGATGGAGTTTGGGGCCAAACTGGCCAAAGAACTACAACAAAAACTGAAACACCTAGTCAGCGGATCCAAACACTCCATACAATCAACACAGGAATTCTTGGACGTCATCAGGAATACACACATAGACAAAGAAGGAACCATGGTATCATTCGACGTGACGGCACTGTTCACTTCAATTGACAAAACCCTAGCCAGAGAAACAATAGCCAAACTACTGGACATACAGAACAGAACACAGGAGGCCGAACCTATCAACAAGGACGGCATACTTAAACTACTGGACCTGTGCCTCACCACACACTTTACATTCAACAATCAGATATACGAACAAATCAATGGAACACCCATGGGATCACCAATCTCGGGACTCATAGCAGAGGCAGTTATGAAAAAGGTTAGAACATACAGCCATACCACAAATCCAACCCAAACTCTTGATCAGATATGTTGATGACACCTTTGTAATCATCAAAAACACAGATATAGGAAAAACACAACGAATCATCAACGCCACACTCACAGGAATCCGATTCACACGAGAAGAGGAAAAGGATAGCCAATTCCCATTCCTAGACGTGTTAGTAGAGAGAACACCCAACGGAGAATTCACCACAAGGGTACACAGGAAACCAACACACACAGACCAAGTCTTAAACTATGAAAGTAACCACCCCAACACACACAAACGAAGCTGCATCAGGACACTATTCAAAAGGGCCACAACACACTGCAGTACACCAGAACTGCGAAAAGAGGAAGAGGAACATCTATACAAGGTATTCGCCAAAAACGGATACCCACGCAACTTTATCACCAGATGCCTAAGAGATAGACCGAGGAACGAGGACATGCCACAACCAAAAGGACTAGCCACTCTACCATACGTCAGGAGCGTCTCAGAACTGACAGCCAGACTACTGCGACCCTTAGGACTCTTAACTGCACACAAGCCAACATCCACGCTCAGACAACAACTCACTAGAACAAAGGACCCAATACCCAGCATGAGCCAAACTAACGTAGTTACAAAATACCATGCAAGGACTGCACAAAACGACGCTCCAGGCAGAACACCCCCAGCCTATTCAGCTTAGCCATTAGCTCAAGTCCTCCAACGCTGTAGAATCCTTGTAAATCTTTTCTGAACCATTCCAAGTTTCACAATATCATTCCGAAAGTAAGGAGACAAAATTGCACGCAACATTCCAACATTTGGCTAACCAATGTCCTATACAGCCTCCACATGACATTCTAACTCCTTTATTCAATACTCTGACCATTAAACGAAAGTAAACAAAACGCCTTCTTCACTATCCTATACAACTGCGACTCCACTTTCAAAGAGCTACAAACCTGCGTTCCAAATCTCTTTGTACAGCAACACTCCCTAGGACCATACTATTAAGTGCATAAGCCCTGCTGAGATTTGCTATCCCAAAATGCAGCATTTATCTGAGTTAAACTCCATCTGCCACTTCTCTGCCCCTCGGCCACCTGGTCAAGAACCTGTTGTAATCTGAAGTAACTATCTTCGCACTCCACTACACCTCCAATTGTGGTATCATCAGCAAACGTACTAACTGTATCTCTTATGATTGCATCCAAATCATTTTTGTAATTGACAAAAAAGTAGAGGGCCCAGCATCGATCCTTGTGGCACTCTGCTGGTCATAGACCTCCAGTCCCGAAAAACTACCCTCCATCACGACCATCTATCTTCTTGCTTTAAGCCACATCTATATCCAAATTGCTAGTTCTCACTGTAGTCCGTTAGATCGAACCTTGCTAATCAGTCCCCCATGGGGAACCTTGTCGAACGCCTCACTGAAATCCATATAGATCACGTCTACCCCTCTGCACTCATCATTCCTCTTCGTGACTTCTTAAAAAAAAACTCAATCAAGTTTGTGAGACATAATTTCCCACGCACAAAGCCATGTTGACTCTCCCTAAGCAGTCCTTAACATGCCAAATACATGTGCATCCTGTCCCTTAGGATTCCCTCCAACAACTTGCCAACCACTGGCGTCAGGTTCACTTGTCTATATTTCCCTGGCTTGTCCTAACCACCCTTCTTTCAAAGTGGCAACAAGTTAGCAAACCTCCAGTCTTCTGCCACCTGACTTGTGACTATCGATGATACAAACATCTCAGCAAGGCCCAGCAATAACTTATCTAACTTGCCACAGAGTTCGAGGGTACACCTGATCAGGTCCTGGACAACTATCCACCTTTATGCGTTTCATGACATCCAGCACTTCTTCGTCTGTAATCTCGACATTTTGCACGGTGTCACCATCTATTTCCTACAGTCTATATCTTCCATATCCTTTTCCACAGTAAACAGTGATGCAAAATATGCGTTTAGTATCTCTCCCATTTTCTGCATTTTCACACAGAATCCGCCTTGCTGATCTTTGAAAGGCCCTATTTTCTCCCTAGTTACCCTTTTGTCCTTAGCGTACTTGTAAAAACACTTTCGATTCTCCTTATTTCTATTTGCCAAAGCTATCTCAAGTCTCATTTTGGCAGTCCTGATATCCCTCTTCAGTATACTACTAATGCCTTTATACTCTTCGAACGATTCACTCGTTCTAAACTGTTTTTACCTTACATATGCTTCATTCTTTTTTCCGAACCGAACTCTCAATTTCTCTCGTCATACAGCATTCCCTATCCCTACCCACCTTTTCTTTCACCCTAAGAGAAATATGCTTTCTCTGGATTTTCGCTATCTAATTTTTGAAGGCTTCCCATTTTCCAGCCGTCCCGTTACGTGCGAACATCTGCCCCAAATCAGCTTGTCATCTCTGATGACAAGAGCTTCATTTTACTTCACGATCCGAAATCTCTATGTTTAATTTTGAGACAGGAGGAGACTACGAGTGTACAGACTGAGGGGAACGACAATTTGGAAAATTTCTAAGAGGTCAATCATGCACCATTGCGGACTGGCAGGTGTGTTAACGAGATATGGAGGGTGCTGAAGGACGAGGGAAGACGAAGAGAGTGGACAATGAAGAGACTAATCGAGCACAACGACAGACAAATTGATTTTACGAACGTTCATAGGATGTTTACATGCGCAAACTATATTCTAAATTTGGAAAGGTTCGATAGGAGGGCGAGCTGATCGGAAAAATAGTGTCTGCAGACAATATTATTAATCATTATGTCCAATGATTGTCTAAAAATCAACATATTCTATCCATATCTACTTTTAATCGTTGTGTCCATCAACATTTAATAACCATATTACTGTCCAAGCTTTCCCAATAAGACAGCGACTGCAATGTTAAAATGGAACACAATGTGGAAAAATAGAATGAGATGCAATTTGATTGGAGGAACAGGGGCATAGACTATTTTCTAAATGACGAAGATCTTCGGAGTTGTGACGAGCTGATAGACCTGTGAGTCCTGATTCGGTATTTTCTTTAGGTTGGTTTGCAATTTCACTTGGAGGGAAGGAAGACAAATGAAATGTCAACATTCATTTTGAACGTGCTAGAATGATAATGCGTGGATATACTGCTAATGCTGTGTAAGGTTCCAGTCCGACCAGATTTGGAATACCGTGTGTCAATTAATCTAAATCATCTTTGGGAGTCAGGGCATAACATGGGAACGAGGAGCAGGCCTTAATTTTGCCTTTTGATTAAATGAGTGATCATAGTGAAGGGATATAACAACAAATTTTTGAATTGTCCTCTGAACCTATTCTGTGTCAAGACGTAGATTCCAGTGTTTGTGCAGCAACTCAGGAGCTGTAGAATAAATCCGAATTCTTGGACATACACAGGCACATAAATCATATAGCCCAAATTATCCATTCGTTCAAGCATTGAATTCACGGCAAACACTGCCCACAGCAGGATGAAGTTGCCTGAAATCAGAAACAGAAGAACAATTGATTTTCTTCGATTCTCCATCTCCGTGTCTCTGGGACACTCCCCATTGTTGTGAGTCCGGAGTCTCCTGCGGGCTCTGCTGCTCACTACAATATGTCTGACGGTGAAAATGTTGAGCAGCAAAATCAGAACGAATGGGAGACAGGGTGAGAGAATGTAGTGAACAATTTCAATTATGGCCCATGACTCTAAGTTGTCATCACTCAATTCTATACCACAAAAAATTGGATGATTAGATAAACCATAATTACTGTTTTACATAAAATACCAGCTGATATTATTTAAACTGCTCAGTGCAGTCACTGTTCCGAGAACCACAGCCGCTTTTTTCTCATTACAATATTTCGTTTTGAACTTTTGACAACGAATGGCTACCAAGCGGTCGAAGGTAAATGCAACTGTGAACCAGACTGAGCAATCGGATGCTGCATAAAGCAGGACAGCATGAATGTTGCACGCATGTATATTCCGCAGGAAAGTGAAGACTTCCGGATAAACAATTGGAATATGACTCAATATCAGGTCAAGGATTACCACCAGTAAATCTGCGATTGCCATGTTCATCAGATAGAGAGTGACACATCTGGAGAGTCCACACTTCCCACGGAACAGGATCACAATCGTCACTGTATTAACTGTGGAAAAGGAAACTACGATATAACACTTAACGATTGATGAGGCAAGAAACTGCAATATTCAATGTTCACTTCATCCATAAGTGGTGCACAAGGTTCTTTTTTGGAATGGCAGCCGGTTCCGAGCGGTGTCCCACAGGGTTCAGTGTTGGGGCCACAGCTGTTCACCTTATATATTAATGATTTGGATGAAGAGACTGGGGGCATTCTAGCGAAGTTTGCAGATGATACGAAGTTAGG
Organism: Hemiscyllium ocellatum; assembly: GCF_020745735.1. Classification (NCBI taxonomy): domain Eukaryota; kingdom Metazoa; phylum Chordata; class Chondrichthyes; order Orectolobiformes; family Hemiscylliidae; genus Hemiscyllium; species Hemiscyllium ocellatum. The sequence continues at coordinate 19,580 of NW_026867555.1, forward strand.
TGGACTGGCAGGTAGTACTGGGGAAATGGGGAGACTGCAGAAGGATCTGGACCGTTTGGGAGAGTGGTCCAGGAAATGGCTGATGGAATTCAACGTGAGCAAATGTGAGGTCGTGCACTCTGGAAAAAAAGAATAAAAGCATAGACTACTTTCTAAATGGTGAGAAAATTCGTGAAGACAAAGTACAAAGGGATCTGGGAGTGCTAGTCGAGGATTCTATAAAGGTAAACATGCAGGTTGAGTCCGTGATTAAGAAAGGGAATGCAATGTTGTCACTTATCTCAAGAGAGTTGGAATATAAATGCAGCGATGTGCTACTGAGACTTTATAAAGCTCTGGTTAGGCCCCATTTGGAGTACCGTGTCCAGTTTGGGTCCACACCTCAGGAAGGACATACTGGCACTGGTACGTGATTCACACGGATGATCCCTGGAATGGTAGGTCTAACATATGAGGAATAGCTGAGGATCCTGGGTTTGTATTCATTGGAGTTTAGAAGATTAAGGGGAGACTTAATAGAGACGTATAAGATAATACATGGCTTGGAAAAGGTGGACGCTAGGAAATTGTTTCCATTAGGCGAGGAGTCTAGGACCCGTGGACACAGCCTTAGAATTAGAGGGGGTAAATTCAGAACAGAAATGCGGAGACATTTCATCAGCCAGAGAGTGGTGGGCCTGTGGAATTCATTGCCACAGGGTGCAGTGGATGTCAGGACGCTAAATGTCTTCAAGGCAGAGATTGTTAGATTCTTGTTGTCTCGAGGAATTAAGGGCTACGGGGAGAACGCTGGTAAGTGGAGTTGAAATGCCCATCAGCCACGATTGAATGGCGGAGTGGAATCGATGGGCCGAATGGCCTTACTTCCACTCTTATGTCTTATGATCTTATGGTCTTAAACATGACTGTGCTTCACATTCAAAAGGCATAATCCTCAAAGAGTACCTACCAAATTCGCATTATCTACTCAGATTAAACTAATTATTGTACACATAGTTGCAGGAGAAAGTGACAGAACGTGTGGTATTCGAAAAGCACAGCCAGTCAGGAAGCATCCGAGGAGCAGGAGAGTCGACATTTCGAGCATAACCTCTTCCTTAGCAACGAGGGAATAGCCCAATAGGCTGAGAGATCAATTGAAGCGGGTGGACGCTGGGGAAGGTAGCAGGGCAAGCGATAGTTAGATGGAGATAAGGTATTATGTTGATATGTCAGAAAGGAGGTTGAAGGAATTGGGAGGAAGGAAGATGGACAGTTTGGACAGTTCAGAGGTTGGTGTCGAGTCAGAATGTTGGCTCTGGCATAAGTTAGAAAGAGGGATGATGGCGATTAATGAAACGAGTGAAACATACATTGATCCCGTATGGTTGTAGTGAACAAAAGTGGATGATGTGGTAGTTTTCGTCCATGTGTTGCGTGGCTAGATGTTTGGTGTGGAGGAGGTCCAGGATGTACATGCCCTCGGCGGAGTGGAAGTGGGAATAAAAGTGTTTGGCCACAAGGCAATGGGGTTTTTCGTGCATGTGTCTCAGAGATTATCTCTGAAACGTTCTGCAAGGAAGAGTTCTGACTGCTTCAGTTGGAGGAGAGCATATCGACAGCAACAGATATAGTATATGATGTGTGTGGAAGTCAAGTCAAATCTCTGTCGGTTGTGGAAGGGTCCTTCGGGGCCTTGGACTGCGGTGACTATGGAAGTGTAGGCGGAGGTTTTGTACTTCACCCGGTGGCAAGGGAAGATGCTGGGAGAAGATGGTCGGTTAGTGGGGGTCTTGGACCTAACGAAGGAGTCCCGGAGTGAATGGCCCCTGTGGAGTGCAGGTCCGGATGGGGTGCGAAATATATTTCTGGTGGTGTGGTCTGTTGAAAGTAGTCGCAATGGTCGAGGACGACGCGTTGTATTTGCTGGTTTTTGGGGCAGAAGGTGAGGACCGGGGGGCTCTTTTCTTGCTGTGATTGGATGGGTGTGGTTCAAGGCAATGCGTAAAAGAGGAAGAGATGTACTGGACGGAGACTTCGACAAATGGTGAGGGAAATTGCTTTGTGTTGAGTCTGTCAACGGAAACGAAGACGAAGAGGTATAAGAAAGAGAGGAATGTGGCCGAGATGGTCCAGTTGAATTTGTAGTCAGGGAATAAATTGTTAATAAAATTCTTGAACATTTCAAACTCCTGATGGGAGCACGATATGGCGTTGATACAGAGGAAATAGCTGGGAATAGTGCCGATGCAGCTGCGGAAAATTTACTGTTGCCAGTACTTGAGGAGGAGGCAGGCACAGCTGAGAACTCTTTTAAAAGTGCTGTTGTTCTGATTTTTTTTTTCAATGTTCCAAAACAATTGCAACAGCAGACAAAGCGGGCACAATGATAGTTTGGCGCATCAATCTCCACATAGCTGAAAACAGGCACCAACTCACGGACACCTTTTCCGACTACCCATTCAGTCATGAGCTCACCTGCCAACACTAACCTATCATGTGTTAGCCTTAAAGCTCCTAGTCCGGGAACAATGCACTGCCCGGTTCTATCTCCGACCCAAAATTCACAAACCTGACTGCCCCGGTTGACCTAATGTCTCACCCAGCTCCACCCCCAAAGAACATACCCCAACATACCTTGGCATCAATCTGTCCAGCTTGATCTAGGATCTCCTCATGTATGTTCGGGATGCCACCACCTCCAAGACTTCCATTTCTCTGGCTCGCAAACTTCATCTTCAGACATTCTTCTCTAAAGACGAAGTCCTCCAACCCTCCGTTTCGTCGTCAAACGATGATCCAAATCGCATACTTCTACTGAAACGTTCGTCTGATTGGTTGAAATGGACCTCACCCTCAAACAAATCTCCTTTCAACTCTCCCACTTCCTCGAGGGAAAAGGGGTAACCATAGGCATACGCATCGGCCCCAGAAGATCATGCCACATTCTCTGGTACATAGACCAGTCCATCTTCCGCAGCTAAATTGACACCAATCCCCTACATTTAGTGCGCTTCAGCAATGACTCGATCGGTGCCAGCTCATGCTCCTGTGAGCAGCATGAACAGTTCATCAACTTCACCAATACCTTGCACCCTGAACTCAAATTTACGTGGGTCGTCTCAGGCAACTTTCTCCCCTTCCTGGACCTCTCCATCTTCATATCTGTTGACAGACACAAAACAGACATCGACGACAAGCTCACTGCCTCCCACAGCTACCTGGACGGCATCTCTCCCCATCCTGGCATTTGTAAAACGCTATCCATTCCTTCCAATTTATCTGTCGCATCTTGTCCCAGGAGGACTAATTCCACAAAAGAAATTCTCAATGGGAAATTCTTCAATGACAGCAAATTCGCTCCCGCTGGTCGACGATGCTCCAGTGCATCTTTCCCATTTCGCTGACCTCTGCCCTTGAACCCTACCTCTTCAATCGGATCACGGACAGAACTCCCCGCTCCTCAACTTGCATCGCACCAATCTCCACATTCAATATAACATCTTCAGCAATGTCCGCCACCTGGGATGCATTTCACTTTCCACTGCTACCTGCATTCCACAGAGATAATAACTACAAAGACTCCATTGTGAGCGCTACAGCATCCACCACCGCATCGTCCGCACCTGGCACCTTTCCTTGACACCACGCAAAGAGGAAAACTTGCGCCTACACCTTCAAACTCACTGCCGTCCAGGTCCTAACTGATCCTTTCGCATTTGCACAGAGATTTAGCTTTGCTTCCACACACATCATCTGTTGTCTCTGTTGGTTTTGGTGTGGCATACTCGACATTGGGGCGACAGGACAGCTACTTGCCGAACGTTTCTGAGAACATCTCTAGGAAACATGGACTAAATAATCCCATCTCCCTGTTGCAGAACAGCTTATCTTCCCCTCCCAACCGTAAAAAAAACATGCAAGTCCTGGACCTCCTCCAGCGGCAGACTCTAGGCACCCGATAGCTGGAGGAAGAATGCCTCAACTTCTGCCCATGGGACCCTCGAACCACACGGGATCGATACAGATTTCACAAGTTCTTCACTTTTCATCCATCCCACTCGCCACCCTATTCCGGAGCCAACCTTCCAACTCAGTTCCGCCCTATTGACCTGTCCTAAATCTTCATTTTTCTACCCACCAGTTTGCTCCAACAGCCTTTTCGAACAATCTCCATCATCGTGCACCTCCATCAAAGAATGGCATTCTCAGTTACCTTCCCCAGCATCACCCATTTATCTCTCAGGCCCCTTGGGCCAGCCCCCCATTCGTGATGAACGGCTGATGTTCAAAACTTCAACTCTCCTCCACTTTGCATGCTACCAGAACACCTGTGTTTTCCAGCACCACATATTACGACACGGGGTACATTCTGACAGTGTTTATGTGTTAGCTTATCTGAATTAATGAGTGTTTTGCATTGATTGTGTGTGTGTGTGTGTGAGAGAGAGAGAGAGAGAGAGATAGAGAGTTCGAAAAGGAGAGAGAGAGAATTCCTCTGTGCATTTGGGAAACAATCTGAAAGATTTTATGTGAGTGATTGTGGGTGTATGCAGTTTTGCAAGAGCGAGAGTCGGTGGGAGAGAGTGTGTGTGTCTGTTTGACTGATATGCTGTCTTATTAAATACATTGAATCTACTGACGCAGAATTCTGATCCAAGGATTCACGGTCTATCAAACAAATATAGCCAACTACTGCAGAGGATTTCAGATTATCCTTCCACATTTGTTCATAGATAATTAGATCCACAGCCATGAAGATAAGAAGCAGAGAATCAATCGAAGTTGTCTCCGGTAAAGACTATGCAGACAGTGTAATGTAGTCTGGTCTAACAAAGCTTTACACTTCACCATATATACCAAGGGGAGTAAGAAGGAATCAACAATCCATCTATGAGCAAACGTGGATCACGAAACAGTTCAGGACAATAAGTGAAGAGTACAATACGGTTTAGAAATTTGATAAGGACACTGCGCACTTACGGGGGACACTGACAGCAGCAAGTATTGGGTAGTATATCCTCTCAAAATCCTGAATTCTACTTTGGATGTAGAAGGCCCCATTAATCAATGAAGATGCGACGGAGGATCCTTCAAGAATGTATGAATAGAAATCATTGAAATCCATGACGCATTTTCTGCCAGTGGAAGGAGGGTAGTTCTGTGCAGTTAAGCCAGGAATCCTTTTATGCAGCAAAAAGAGAAGTCCCTGAGAGACTTCACTCATTAATTATGGAGTCGACATTAATTCATCTTCAACACCTGGGTTCCGTTAACAGGATTGTTTATTCCATGTACAGTCACTGAGCAGATGACTTCAGTTATCCATAGGAATCCAGATGTCTTTTTGTTTGTTAAACTGAAATGAGCTTGTCAATCTAAACTCAGAAAATTACAGAGTGTATGAGTAACTCTTTTTAGCTGGCTGAACCAAGAACAATAGTCTTGATCTGTTGGAATATAGTGTAATTTAAAATAAATATTTCTTTTGTTTTATGCTGTATATTGAAATGGGGAAAATGATTATTTTTAAACATTAAGGATGGTTTAAAGGATTCCTGCACGTTTGGTAAGTAAGTCACCTCACGTTCATTGCTGACCTCATGCGCGAGAAGTGCACCCAACTCCAGTGCCTCGAGAACCAAGTTAGGGAACAGCAAGTGGAACTGGATGAACGTCGGATCATTCAGAAGGTGGAGACAGTTATTGTGAGGAGTTACAGGGAGTTAGTGACTCCACAGCAACGCGACGATGGTAGATCGCTTAACGTCAAGAGTAAGGCAGTGACGAATCGGCAGTGCAGGGATCTTCTGTGGTGATTCTCCACAACAAGTATGCCATTTTAGATATTGTTGGGGGAAAGACTAATCAGGCGTAAGTGATGGGGAAGAGGTCGCTGGTGCAGTGTCTATCCCCGCTGCTCAGTCGGGAAGGGGAAGAGGAGCACAGCTTTCATCATTGGTCAGTCCATAGTAAGGAGAAGAAATAGGAGTTTCTGTGGGAAAGAGAGTAACACACGACTGGTTTGTTGCCTCCCAGGCGTCAATGTCCGTGATGTTGCAAGGCTTAGAAAGTGTGAACGTTGGGAATTCGTTTCCATTAGATCTCCCCTCAACCTTCTAAACTCTGATGAAAACGATCTCAGGATCCTCAGCCGTTCATCATATGTGAGGCCCATCATTCCAGGAATCATCCGTGTGAAACCCCGCTGGAAATTCTCCAGTGCAAGTACGCCCTTCCTGAGGTGTGGGGCCCAAAACTCGACATAGTATTCTAAATGCGTCCTAACCAGAGCTTTATAAAGTCTCAGTAGCACATCTCTCCTTTTACATTCCAACTCTCTGAGAAAAATAACAAATGTACATAGATCTGAGAAAGTCGACACACACGCTGATGCAGTTGTTTAGAAGGCATGTAGATTGGTGGCTTTTATTAGTAGAGGGATTGAATTTCAGAACCAGGTCGTGCTGCAGCGGTACGAAACCCTTTTGCAGCCGCACTTGTGTTATTATGTATAGGTCTGGTCACTGAATTATTGGAAAAATGTAGAAGCTTGGGAAGGGTTTCAGAGGAGATTTCCGAGGATGCTGCCTGGTATGGAGGGAAGGTCTTACGAGGAAAGTCTGAGGGACCGAATGCTATTTTCGTTGATGAGAAGAATTGAGGTGGACTTGGTGGAGACTAACACGATGATCAGAGGGTTGGACCAGGTGGACAGCGAGTGTTATTTTTTTTTGTTTCTCAGACGGTGTTGGCAAGCGCGAGGGGGCATTGCTTTAAATTGAAGGTTGACAGATATCGATATGATTTTCGAGTTAGTTTCTTTACTACGATAGCAGTAGGGGCGTGGAATGCACTGACTGCAACAATAGTGGACTCGCCACATTTAAGGGATTTTAAATTGTCATTGCGTTTTCAGATGGACGAAAATGGAATGGTGGAGTTTAGATGGGCTTCAGATGGGTTTCACAGGTCGGCATAACAACGACGGCCGGAAGGCCTGTACTGTTTCATGTTCAAAGTTCTACGGCAATAAATAATTTTAAAAGATGTATGGTGGAAGGTGAGGAAGAATGTCAGAAATGGAAGCAGGATCTTGTTATCTTGGGAAGTGGGTCGAAAAATGGCAAATGATATTTAAGTGTGTGGTCTTGCATTTTGGAATGTCAAATCAAGGACTGTGTTTCATGGTGAATGGTCGGGCCTTAAGGAGCGGATTGCCACAGAGGAACTTTGGATTTCAGGTGCACAGTTCTCTGAAAATGGAGTCACAGGTAGCCAGGGCAGTGCAGAGAGCTTTTGGAACACTCGCCTTCATCAGTCAGGGCATTGATTATTGAAGTTGGGAAGTTATGTTGGACAGAACATTGGTGAACACGCACTTGGAGTATTGTGCTCGGTTTTGCTTACCTTGCTTCAGGAAGGATGGTATTATTCTGGAAAGACTGCATCACAATTTTACAGGGATGCTGCCAGGTCTCAATGGTCTGTGTTATAGGGAGAGGTTGAAAGAGGTGGGCTTTTTTCATTCGCGTTTAGGAGACTGAGTGGGTATCTAATAGGTCAAGTGAGGCATGGATAGCGTGAATGCAAACAGTTCTTTTCTCAGTGTTTGAGAATCGAGGAAATGAAGACTCAAATTTAATGTTAGAAGGGAAGTAATAAAATGGAAACTGAGATAAACTGTTCTTACACATAGAATTGGTTGCATATGGAATGAGCTGCCAGTGGACGAGTTTGGGGCGGCTCCATTAACAACGTTTAAAAGTCATTTGGACAAATACATGGATGGAAAAGAGTTGGGAGAACATGGGCCATGTTTAAAGGAACTCGGGTTAGCGTGGATGGACATATTGTTCGGCATAGAACAGTTTGGATCAAAGGGCATGTCTCGATTCTTTAAGCCTCGATGACTCGATTTCAGAAACCCCATTGAATAAACGTGCACAGTAACACAAAACCATCGATACACACAGGAATGCACTAACACACAGAGACAGCATCACAGACATAAAGGCACACAAAACACAGACAGACACATGCATAGAATCATAAATGCACACAGAAAAAATAAACACAGAGGCTGAAACACGCACACAAGAAAACACACCACACGCCCCAGACATGCACGTGAAATGGAATGTTCACAGAAACAGCCACATACGCAAACTTACACAACACATGCGCACAGGGACAGATAGGCATACATATCAATATTTACATAAAACAGATAACACCTCAGGAATCACAAACATACACACACACAACAAACACACACACACACACACACACACACACACACAGTCACGGACATTTCCAGATCGTGCACAAATACTTTGCAGATTCGAAATAAAGTGGAAACATGTAGCTTTATTGACTTTACTTGGTATCAAAAGTAGGAGGTGATACTGACACACTGCTGACACTGTTCATCGGCTCTATTCCCCCACCCTCGCTTATTCATACAGAGGTTTTCATCAATCCAATTACCTTTCAGCTTATCCTTTCATGCCTTCACCACTTATGCCCACTCATAATCTTCCGAGTTGGCCTCCTTCTCACTGATTCAGTAAGTGTCGCCGCTTGAACTTCAATGGTGCTATCAAACTGAATTACTCCCTGCCAACCTTCAACATCCTAAAGGTTAACAATGCAAGATAATCTAAACGTTACCCCTTGACGTTCAATCGAGTCATCATTTTTGGACACCACGCACGCCCCCTCCCTCTGCCCACCAGCCGTCAACAAGTTACATTCAGCTCCTTCAAATTGAGCCAGAAACTAAACTGGAGCATCTATCTCAATATACTGGCTGAAGAGAGATTCAGAATCTAGGAATTCTGCTGTACCTTTCTAAGCTCCTTATCCTCCAGCTCCTCATCTCCACCTGCACTCCCCACAAAATTGGTTCATCATCGACAAGTCACAAGTGAATAGTGTTAAACCCACCTGTCTTGATTTTTGCAGCTGCAATTACAGTAAGAATGTCGACTGGATCCATGACAATAAAGCTCACTTGATTCGCAAAAGATTGATACACATTCACTCTCTCGGCCACCAAGGCTTAGCATCATTGTGTACCATCTACAAGGCGCACTGTAAAAATTTACCAAAAGTCCTTAGTTAGCACCTTCGAAACTCAGGTTGATTTCCATCGTGAAGCAGAAGGGCAGCAGATGGATTTGAGGACTAACCCCTGCACTTTCCCCACCAAGCCACTCACCATAATGACTTGAAATATACCACCATTTATTCTGTGCCGCTCAATCTAAATTGTGGAAGATCTTCCCTGATGGAATTACGGGTCTACCCTGAGCACAGTGACTGCATTATTTCAAGAAAGCCGCTCACTGCCACTTTATTTCAGGGCCAACTACGGAGAGCAATAACTGCTGTCTGACAACGCCTTCCAAATCTCATGAATGAATCGGGTGAAGTGTGAGTGAAATATATCGCTTGTTCATTCGCTGTCACTCGGACAAAATGCCGTAGCTGCCTCCCTGCCATTTTGTCGCTGCTCTGTCTGAAGTACATGGAGTGAGGCAGTTCGTGAACGAGTTCAGCCCCACTCTCCTCAAGGGGTACAACTGGGAATTGGCAATAAATAGCAGACCAATATCCTGCGAATGAAAATTAATGAAGGGTGAGTGAATAAAATGGTGCTGTGGTTTCAGACGGACCTGTATGTTGGATGTCCTTCTGCCCTCCCCGACTCTGTCTTGCTCCAATCTCGAGAACTGAATGTGAAACTGCTAACTTTATAGAAGCATTTAGACATGACTGTAAGAAGTAAAGCCCCTGACAATGGCAGAGGAATGTACAATCAACAAGCAGATCACATACGATTCTCTCTCTCGATCTGTGATGTTTATTTTCTGTTCACATTTACTACTTATCTCTCTCTCTCCACCCTCACCTATCTCTCAGTCTCAATTACTATCCCGACCGCAGCTATTTTTATTCCCTCGCCGTTATCATTCAATACCTGTTTTAGTCTTTGTCTGAAATTTTTATTCAAACGCTCTCACAATCATTACTCAATATCATTTTTTCAATTATGTTTCCATGCAGGTCTCCCTTTCTCTTATTCTTCACTCTGCCTGTTTTTTTAATCTCTCAAACCTCTTCGCCTTCTTTCTCCGTAGCTCGTTACTCTCTTTGTCAAGCACAATTTTCTCTCTGTTGTGCATTATACTGCAACGACTATCACGTTTTTCTCTCAACTCTTCATTATTCTCCCTTCTCTATTTTCGAACCCCTGTTATCTTCATTCTGCCTTCCTCATTACTCTCTCTCTCTAACACCTTAACTGTCTGTCTCTTTGTCCTTCATTCATGTCTCCATCTCCATTTTTTCTGAAATACTTTTATTTATTGTATTTCTTTTCGCTTCCCATCTCTCCTCTTCCTTTCTCGTTCTCCATTATCCTACTATCTTACTCCATCATTACTCAGTCTTCCTTTATTTCGCACTCTCACTCTGTCTTTTACCCCTTCTTCTGGATGTCGTAACTTTTCTCTGTAGTTCTACTCTGCGATGCAGTGTGTATCTCCAAGTCCAGCAGGATCGAAATCAGCAGCAGGCCTGACTGGAAATGGTGAATGCTGAACTTCACTTTGTCAAGAATCCTTCACATCAGTAACTGATGGATGCGTCCACCTGTGGATATTTATTTACCATTCAGCCATCTGCTATCAGTTTTTGCCTCCGCAAAATGCCACGTTCCGAGGAGCAAGAGTGCAGCTTTCATTCGGACCTACATACTTCCGCGATATCCCAGTGAGATCGATGAAAAACAAGAGTTACATTCAGCGATTCGGAGACTCTGGCGTGAATAACCTCTGAAATTCTCGGCAAGGAGCCGCACCATCCGCACTTCTCTGCGAGTTCTCGACTTGTTAAAGTGACAGTTCACAAACAGAGAACAGGTAAATTCGCATCAATGTGCAATGGAATGGCTCAGTACGTTGAACTCAACTACCCTGAAAAGAAGTGTTAAAAGTCTATCTACAATACTCCCCTACCCCACCAACCAAGCCACTCTGGATTCAAGTGCCATCTTGGGATTTAGAATTGTTCTTTTCCACTTAATACGAGCAGGATATGAGTTCTCCAAAGAGAGGACTCAGTGGAGAAAATTATCCAGTGTGATCACGTTCTGCAATGCAGAGTGCTGGAGAAGCTCGGTTTGTTTTATGAGAAGTGGAGAAGATCGAGTGAGGGCAAGAGCAATATACATGAGCGGCATGGACAAGACGAGAAAACAGCTGGTCTCCTTATCCAAACGTTTAATAGCAAGAAACCACCTTTTCAAAGGGAAAGGCAGGGGTTCAGAGGGGAGTTCAAAAAATGTTTTCACACACCGGCTGGGGGTGAGTCTGCAATGCCATACCAGAGTTGATAATCGAGAAGGGAAGATTCACTACCTGAAAGTGTACTTAGATGAGCCACTTGAAACGTCTGAAAATTAATGGCTCCAGCTCAAGTGGGAAAGGGGGTCTGCTGGCGGTCAGACCAGAGCCTCATAAAGCTTCAGAACTGTATCCCTTTATTTGTATTCTCGCTCCTACGTGTCTTGTTGACAATCGTGCAAGTGTGAACCCCCTCATTACTGATATACAAACGAGACACGCAGAATGTTTTTCTTCACTCCGGTAGCAAATATAAAATGATGCACTCAGACAGCGATGCACACATACTGTGAAAGATTTTATTTATATGTTGTGCTTCTGTTCGCCGAACTGGAAGTTTTTGTTGCAAACGTTTCTTCCCCTGGCTAGGCGACATCATCAGTGCTTTGGAGCCTCCTGCGAAGCGCTTCTTTGATGTTTCTTCCGGTATTTATAGTGGTCTGCCCTTGCCGCTTCCGGGTGTCAGTTTCAGCTGTCCACTGTAGTGGTTGATATATTGGGTCCAGGTCGATGTGTTTGTTGATGGAGTTTGTTTCATAGTGAGCAGGGATAGATCATTCAAGCATTCGAGCATGCTATAATATTAAATGTGACGTTTGGTGATCATCCAACACTATCCCCTGTTACTGTTTTCTCACCATACACTTTGATCCATTTCGCTCCAGGAGCCATATCTTATTACGTCAAAAAACAATGTTCAATTTTTTTGCCTTGACTGCTTTAAGTGGCAGGCAATTCGACAGTTTCCGCGCTCTCTGAGTCCGGAAAGTTCCCCTACCTCCTGAATGTCCTGTGCTGAATGCCTTAGACTGAGACGCCCTTGGTTTTGAACTCCTCTGGTCATCGCAAACATCCTTTCCTGTGTTTAACCTGTATACTCTTGCTAGAATGCTACAGATTCAGGCAATTCAGCCCCTCAAGCCTCTTTCCGAACTTCAACAACAGAGATAAGTAAATGCAATCTTCAGCAAGAGAGTGGCCAATCGTTGGAATTCATTGCAACAGAAGGTTATGTAGATGAAGTAATTAAATTCATTTTGGACTGAAAGGGATAGGCTCCTCATTATGAAGGGAACCTAAGGTTACCACGAGATAGTGAGGGATGATTTTTGAGAAACGTACCAGCCAGGATTGAACGGCCTGAATTTGTGCTCCTCTGTCGTATGGTCTCTTTGGCTTTATCATCAGTTCATCCTTAAAATTGGATAACTGCAAGCAACCTTGTCCAAAGTGATTTGGAGACAAGTATAACACAACTAAAGTTAGCTTAACGTCTACCACTGGTGACATGTTAGAATCTGTTCCAAAGAGGTAAGAGTAAATCCTTTAGAAATTCAGAGCATCATGATACGCACTGAGCACGGATGAACGGTGGATTAAACGGTATCGTCACATGTACTGATATAAAATGAAAAAGACTTGCTATCTTGGCAAGTCTTACCATAAAAGTACATTATCGTAAAAGAACAGAGTGCAGAAATACATTGTTACAGCTTCAAACACGCAGCAGAGAGAAAAGAAACCATAGAATTTCGCAGGTTTGTTTCAAAGGCTGTGATCAGATCTTGAATCTGTTGATATGTGAATTAAAAAAATTTAAATCTTCTGCTCGTCAGAAGAGGATGAAAGATAGCATAATCCTGGTGAGGCGTGGGATTATTGATTCTGTCGGCTACTTTCCCAGGCAGCGGGAAGCATAGATCAAGTCAATGGATTGTAGACTTATCTGTTGATGCACTGGGCATATTCATGAATCTATGGTATTTATACACACAGACAGGATACATTGTATAGTGCATCAAGAAATAAAAACTAATCTTCTTGTTGTACATAAGGAATTTCCATCGCCCTCTTAGAACGTAAAGACATTCATGTGCATTCTTCACCAGAAGCTGGGGAAGCTCTGGACAGGTTGTTGGTGATCGTTCCATCTGGCAACGCTCCTGACCATCTTCATCTTAGCAACACTGATGCAGACAGATGTTGGCATTACACTCACCCATGAGTTAATTCCTGATACTGTTCCTGGAATTCAAAAGCCACAGGTGGGACGTCAATCCGGAACGGCTGGCTTTTCGGTGGGTGGGGGGTGGGCGGCGGTTGGGTTGTGGGGACGTGTGGGGAGGTCGGTGGGTGGGTGGAAGCTGAACATTTCTTATCATGGTAGTTAATTTCGATGGTGATGTAACATTGACTGCTCACTGTGAACTGGCATTAAAAAACAAGTCGAGGACTCAGAAATTGAGAGAGGATTAACTACGGAGAGTCTCCTATCCCGCTGAACAGGGGTCCTTTGTTTCATTGATCTCACTGTGACTCTGCAGAACTTGTTGGGCGATAACATATGCTCTGTTGTTGCACCTCGCAACACGTGATTTTAGGGAGGTCAACACTGATAGTGGGAGGTTTAATATTAAGTAAGTTGACACAGCTGGGGTCATCCATCAGGAATTGATGTGAACGACCGTTCACAGATTGAGGACAGCATTTACCATTTCTGGACAGACTTGCCACTCAGTTAGATCCTAATGAGTTTGGAGATCATCACTGCGGCACGAAGGGCAGCCAAGATAAACTCTAAAAGACATCCAGAATGAACTTAATGGACAGAGAGAGACACCACACGAACAGTCGCCCGAGGCTGTAATCAAACACTGGTCACTGGCATTGTGATACAGCAATGATAACCACTGAGACACCGTGATATCTGGATACCAGAAATCATTGATAACAACGTCGCCAAGAATGGTGTTATTGAGCGTTATAGATAGATTCTGTTGCGTTTTACTCTCCAGCATCAAAGGTTAGGGGCAACCTTATCGAATATTATAAAATTATGACGAGCATGGATAGACTGAAAAATCCATAACCTTTCGCCAGGGTTGGTGAGTTCAAAACTATACAACATGGCTTGAAGTCTGAGATGGAAACGTTGAAAATGGGCAACATTTTCACTCAAAACGCAGTCTGAGCATGGAATGAATTAACGAAGGAAATGATAGAGATTGCTACAATTGGAATACTTAATAGGTGTCTGGATGAGTGTGCAAAAAGGAAATCTTCAGAGATATATGGCTGAAAGTTTGGCAAATGGGCTTAGATTAATTCAGCATGTTTGGTCGAATGGCTGAGTTGAACCAAAGAGTTTGTTTCTGTGAGGTACATCTCCATGACTTAAGATGCACGGCACTATGGCTACCACTGATGTCCTCCGTCTCTGCATCTCTTTGCAAAACAATAGCACAATATTTTCCTCTGATCTGTTCTTTCTCTGCATTTGAATTCAGACCAAAAACACTGTGGTTAACACTGATCTGATCAGCCTACAAATGCGAATCCAGGCTCACAGCAGTTCTGTTTCACACTAATCTACTCTACCTCTACCTTTGACTCCAGAACACCAGCACTTTAAATATTCTCATCTACATTGTCTGGTCATTCGACTCCAGATGCACAGATCAGTATCTACCACTGAACTGCTCTGTGTAACTCCAGGCCAACTGCATTGTGGTTACCATTATCTGTTTTATATCTGCTAATAACTCCAAACCCACAGCAATGTGAGAAACACTGATAGCATCTGTTTCTACATGAGACTCCAGAAGCACTACAGTGTGGTTATTATTAACTTACTGTATGCACATGTGACTCCAGACCCATTGGCCTGTGGTTTCCACGGAACTGCTCGGTCTCTACATCCGAGTCCCGACACACAGCACTGTGGTTACCGCTTACCTGCTCTACATCTGCATTCGAATCAGAACCACAACAATGTGTTTACTCCAACGTGAACTTCTCTAACAAGTGACTACAAACTCACAGCACTGTTATGAGTGACCTGCTCTGTAACGACAGGCACAAAGCATTGGGTGTTCTATTGATCTATTCTGTCTCAATAAGTGCCGCATGGCCGACGCAATTTTGCTTTAAAATAACCTACTCTCTTTCTGCATATGACTCGAGGCGCAAAGCACGTTGATTACCAATGACTTGCTTTGTCTCTACATATACCTCCAGACCCAAGCACTGTGGTTGCCGTTGACTCTACATTTGATAACAGGCCCAAAGTGCAGTGGTTCTCACTGTCCTGATATCTATCTACACGTGACAACAGTCCATGTCACTGCAGTTATCACTGGTCCACACTGTGTCTGCACTTGATCCCAGACTTACAACAGTGCCTTTTAAAACAAAAGATTTGTAAGGAAGTTGCCAAGGTTTGAGGGGTTGAGCCTCAGGGAGATCCTCATCAAGCTGTTGTTTCTCTTACCTGGAGCAGATGGGGGCCTTATAAAAGTTTGCAAAATCATGAGGGGCATGGATAAGTTGCAAATTTCATGCCTTTCCCCGACAGGAGGGTAGTCCAAAACTACAGAGCATTTGTTTCAGGGTCAGAGGGGAAATTGTTAAAAGGGACATGAATGGCGACGTTTCTTCTCACAGTAGGTGGTGGGTGCATAAAATGGACTGCCAGAGGACGTGATAAACACTGCGACAGTTACATCATTTAAAAAGTATCTGGATGGGCATGTGAGCAGGAAACTTTGAGAGAGATAAGGGCCAAATGGTACCAAATGGGGTTAGATTAATTGAGGCTATCTGGTTGGCATGGCCAAGTTGAACCAAATGTTCTACTTCCCTGCTGCACATCTCTGTGATTGTATGACTCTGGACCAATAGCATTGTGAGTACCAGTGATATACTCTGGCTATACATCTCCATGCCAAAATAAATCATTTAGATATATCAGAACTCGTAGAGATCCCAATAGGAACCTTTGTGGGCAAGCATTAGCCACGTTCCTCCAGAAAACAAATACGCTTCTACAGTCATGCTCTTCCTTATTTGTATAACCCAATTGTGTGTCCACGACTATGTCACCAAGGATCCTCTGCATCTTACAATACTGGATGAGTCCACCAGGTGGTATCTTTTCAAAACACTTATTAAAATACATGTACATAAAACACTCTGTTCTACCCTTATCGATCATCCTTGTGACCTCCTGAAAAAAGTCAATTAAGTCAGCAAAACATGACCTGTACTGCACGAACTCATGCTGACTGCCCCTAATTAGGTCATTCGTTTCCAAATATGTGTAAACCCTCTTCCAAAGAATTCTGTCCAAAAATACTCCAAATCGCCGAGGTGAGACTGACTGGCCTACATTTCCTGTGTTACCCCTATCTCCCTTCTTGAATACAGGAAAAACAATAGCTGTTCGTCAGTGTCAGGGATCTCTTAAGTGGCTAGCGATGACAAAAAGCTGATGTTCAAAGCCCCCAAAACATTTCTCTTCCCTCTCTCAAATAACTGATGTAGATCCATTCAAACCCTGGCAACTTATCCACCTTAGTACTTCTCAAGAAAATCAAAACCACATTTTTCTTGCTCTGGCAGATCTGTATACTCCGCTTCTCCTCCATGCCATTTTACAGGGTGACTGCCGGTGCAAAGTATTCATTAGTATCCACATCCTCTGCGTCCAAGCACAGGTTCCCTCCATTATCGTGGTGTGCTCCATTTTCTTCCTATTTATGCTTCTGGTTTTAATGTTAGTATGTAATGTCTTGGAAGTTCCCTTAACTCTGCTTACCAAGGCCATTCCATGGCCCTTTCTTGCTCTCGTAAATCCCTGCTTTAGAATCTCCATGCTTTCCTTAAATTCTTCATGGGCCTGTTCCAATTTATGCTTCCTAAAACCTACAAATGCTTTCTTTTTCCCTTTTTGACACGATTCAAAACCTCCCTCGTTATCCAAGTGTCCCTTACATTGCTATCCTTGCTTTCCAGCCGTCCACTACACTATTGTTGCCTCTCTATCAGCAAGTAACTCCCATCAGAAGCACAGTGTTTCCCCTGACCTACTCTCTCTCCAGCTATAACTCCAGACGCACAGCACTGTAGTTAGCCTGACATGTTCTACCTGTCTTGATGTCTGAAGACCTACAGCACTGCTGTTAGCACTCACCTGTTCCACAACTACATGTGACTCCTGCCCAACAGCACTGTGGTTGTGCCTGATCTACTTTTACTCGACGTGTGCTTATCAGTGTCCTGTCTGCTTATCACTAGCCTACTTTGTTTTGTACGTAACTCCAGACAAAGAACAATGTGTTCATCACTGGTTTTGCCTCTCTCGACATGTGAAATCAGAACCTCCAGCTGTCGTTGCCACTGATATGGTCTGTGTCTTCATATGACTCGTCAACTGTACTGTAGTTATCAATTCCTTGTGCTTTCTCTGCATTAAACTCCAGCCCCGCCGTACCTTGGTTTCACTTCTCTGCTCTACCTCCAAAGGTGACTCTACATACGCAGCAATCTGGTTATTAATAACCCTCTGTGTGTATACATGTCACGCCAATCCCACAACACTTTTGTTATGACTGAAGTCCCCGGGTTCTGCAAGCGACTTTAGGCCCACAGCACAGTGGCTACCGTTAACTTGGTTCGGGTCTGCATGAGAATCCAAATTCCAGCAATGTGGTTGCCGTTGATCTGCTTTGCCTACACTTGTGACTATAGCTCTGTTTTACCAACACTCTGGTCTGGGTCTATTGATAAATCCATAACCACAATTCCATTGTCCAAATCTGTCTATACTTCATAACACAATGTTAACTGCAGTGTGGTATATATAGTCCTGCTCATTCTTTCAACCGGATGCACAGGCACAGCGCTGTGTGTACCACTAACATGACCTGTTCCTGTATTTAACTCCATACACACAATGTTATTCTGATCTTGACCTCGTCTGTTCCTACGTGTGAAAACAGGCCCACTTCAACCGTGTGGTAAATGACCTGCGAATGGAATGTTGGCCTTTCTTTCAATGGAGTAGTGTACATACCTTCACTCAGTCATCAGACAGCACATTCTATTCTGGACCAACTGCTGCACCTACGAAACTGATGCACTCTGGTCTTAGACACGGCCCTCATGGGAAAGAAGTTTTCACAATCTATTCCCCTCATAATTTTCCTCTGTTCCTCAGCCATTCTGGGCTTCAAGGCGAACAAATCCAGCCTTCCCAGCCACTCGTGAGCGACTCAGTGGCACAGCGGTTAGCACTGTTGCCTCACAGCGCCAGTGATCCGTGTTTAATTCCCACCTCAGGAGACGGAGTGTGTGGTGATTGCACTTTCTCCCCGTGTCTGCGTGAGTTTGCTCCGGTTTTCTCCCACAGTGAATTGGCATGCTAAATTGTCCGTAGTGTTAGGGGAATGGGGCAAATGTAGAAGAATGGGTCTGGGTAAGTTGAGCTTCAGCGGGTCGGTGTGAACTTGTTGGGGCGAAGGGCCTGTTTCGACACTGTAAGTAATCTAATTTAATCTTAACTAAGAATGTCCATTCCCGGTTACAGCATGATGAACCACGTCTATTATGTCTGGGCAGAATCATGCCTTTCCAACAGTGTGGCGAGCAGAGCTACACTCAGTATTCGAACTATAGTTGATGCAATGTTTTACAATTTTGTAAGCATACTTCTTTTTTCCCAATATGTAATGACTAAAAAAGTGAAAACAACACCTATGCCCTCAGCATAACCATGTCTACACGTGTTCACATCTTCGGAGATCTACTAACTTACACGCTAAGTTTCCTTCATTCCTCAATATGCCCTGGAGGCCCAGCATAATTGTGCACATCCTGCCCCTTAGACTTCAAAAATACATCAACTCACACTTACAAGGATTAAATTCGTCTGCCATTGATCTGCGTAACTTAACAAATGAGTATTATCAAACTCATAACTGAGCCTATATTCCTCACGATCAAGAAAACTACCAAATTCGAGTCATTTGCAAACTTGCTAATTATCGCTTTTGCTTTCACATCCAAGTTTTGAATGCACAGTCCATATTCAAGAAATAGACGTTCATTATTTCAAAGGAAGGCGTTGCCAATTTAAAAGGTTGTGAGTGCTTGAAATTCCCTTTCTCAAAAGGTAGTGAATGCAAATAGTTTAAATTTTGTTTTCAGGCTGATGTCGACATATTGTCGATGGTTGAGAGGTCAAAGTTGATCAACGAATACTTATGAAAGCACAGTTGACGATAACAAAACAAAACAGCAACGACATTTTTGCATAGAAAACGAAAGAAATGTGAATGCTGCAAATCAGAAACTACAACAGCAATTGCCGGGAAAGTTCAGCAGGTCTGGCAGCATTTGTGGATACAAATCAGATTTAAACTTTCGGGGCGAGCGACCTTTCCTCAGAACTGTGGTGCCTTTCCCAGTTCTGAAGATGAATCATTTGAATCGAAAAGGTGACACTGGTCTCTCTCTACAGACGTAGCCATACCTGTTGAACTTGCCAGAACTTGCTGATAAGCTTAATTCACAATTGAATTTTAATCTTCACTGGCCGTTGTCAAATAGACCACGGTCAGTGTGGTTTAGACATTAATGAAGATCTTTCCAAACACTGTCCTCCTCAAAAAGTCCCAGAACAGAGACAGCACCGGGTTCGAGGCAGAGTTACAGATCTTTAGCGAACCTTCCTCTGCACCGTCCCCAATCAAACACTATCAGGAAAGGTATAGCACGGGATGAGTTACAGTAAAAACGAGCATCGAACTGTCTCCAGTGAAAGACTGAAGAATCTGAGTTGCAGAAATACTGGGTCCAGCTTCATAGATGAATCCATTTCTGTGGTTTTCACAATTACTATTTTATTTTAAAAATGATGTAATTCACACACATAAAAAATCGAATCTATACATAGTCACAAAAGCAGTTCACTTCTGTATTTTGACATATCAAGGAAGCAAGAGAAAGTGAAGACTGCAGATGCTGCACATCAGATTGAGTGTGTGTGCTGCTGGGAAAGCTGATCGATGGCGACCATGGAGCAAAAAAAAATCAACATTTTGAACACAAGCTATTCATCATGGATGAGGCTTTCAGGGAAGCAAGCGAATTTTAGAGTTTCAATGCACCTAAGAAAGGGCATCACTGACACATGCAAATATATATTTAGATGCATTGAGATACTACAGGAGTCTGACGACGGAACAGACCTCAATTTACTTCGGAAAAAGAGCTCAGGCAGTTGTCTTTTCCAACTGTGTCAGCTAACCCGATCTTTAGTGTGTCCCGCAGCACGTATTCGTGGACGTGAAAATGAGCCGGTCTGCAACACTCTGTGGAGTTCAACTTCTTGTTCAGGAAGACGACCAACTTTCCGGCAGAGCAAAGACCGAAGTTCACCGAGTTGTTAGTGTTCCAGACGGAGCTGTCTCCGTGTGCCCATTGGAGAGCAAAACAATGCACACACAGATCTGTCTCACAGTGCTGCTCTGGACAAACCGCGAGAAAGAAATAAACACTACGTCTTACTCCAGACTTCCTTTGCAGAGACACTTTACAGCAGGAGATGTGTGACAAAATCTACCCTCTTGCAATTATTTCGGGGGCAACGTTTGGTGGTGCAGACTAACCAGATGCACATCAGGAATTTCACAGGTCGTGAGTTTCTCACCACCAGACACACGATGTCTTGGTGCTCCTCCAGCTGGACAGATGTTGCGTCTCCGAATACAGGTCAATGCATTAGAGTATTCGGCACAATGTACCATTCTGGTCAGATTGTCAGGTTCGCTTTGGTAGTATACAAGTCTGATCTCCATAGTGCTCCAATATTAACATATATCCCGTCGGGGTTTGTAGTGTCAAGACGGATTCTGTGAAGTGGATTCAGAATGTGATATAACTAACCATTTCAGCAGATCTACTTTACTTTACTTCATGCTCTCATTCTTCTGAATATCCTCCAACATGTGACTCGCCCAGCTTGTCCATTTCAGTACCCACATATTTCAGCATTTTTAAAATTAGAGCAAATGTCTAGTTTTAACTAGAATACTTGCCCTGTATCTTTCCCTGGTCTTAGTGTTGTTCATCCTAGCACATCAGGTCTCACAATTAAGAAGCTCTGAAACAGAACAAAACAAAACTGTGGCTCGTGCTTTCTATCACTTACAGATATCCTGTGTGGTCCTCAGTGATGGACAAGGGTTTTCAGCAGCTTTGAGACACGTATTTGGAACATTTTCCGATGCCTGTTTGCTGCTCACCTGTATTGCTCATTCTCTGCTTATCATGTGATCAGTAACATGTGGAATACCCTCAATTGTCATTGAAACAGACTGCTTCTAACTTTTAGATGAATGACGTTCTGACATCATTCTTGAATTGAAAAGTTAGTGCAGACGTTGTCATTGCGTTTTAAGCTGCTGTGGATATTCAGGAAGACCAGAGGCTTTCGTGACCCACTGTGGAAACGTCACGGTGACTGTATTCAAGTAACTGAATCAGCAGAATGAGCCAAGAATGGAGCAGAAGCGGAAGGAAGTGGAATATGTGTAAAATGAATAAGGAGTCTCAGTCAGATCAGCCATCATCTAATGAATGGCAGAGCAGAATTGAAGGCCCACTTTTGCAACTTATTCAGATACTTCTGTTTATTACAAGCCAATTCCCCATCTCTCCTCGTATCGAATACTGGTGCGGAGGAGTCACCTCCCTCTCTTCAAAGACAAAGAAATCCTGCGATCTTACTAGCCTCCTACATTTTCTGTGTATAATCGCGAGCAATTGAATGACTGCTTCCAGTTCCTACGCAACAGCTTTGTGAAAAACGATACCCAAATCCTTTTCCCGAGTATCAGGTTTGGATAACTATGTGACCTCCTTCTGTTTCTGTGGAATGGAATTGAGGGACTGAATGTCCTCTTCACATTTCTTGCAACTTCTATTAACTGAAATCCTATCTCCTCTTTCTGTACAAAATCCTTGAGATCGGAATGATGGATTTTTCTTTCTTACTTTCTGAGTTACTGAGCAAGCAAAAAGGCTGATTGACTCTGTTTTGATATTGCAAAATTCAGAAACTGAATGGCCCTCTCATTCTATTGTCTGCCAGTCTTGAAAGGCTGAATGGCCACTTCGGCCCCTGTAACAGTCTCGAGAGGCAGAATGGCCTCCTCGTATTACTGTGTTGCTGGCTTGAGAAATTAACTGGTCTCCTCCAATTGGAGCTTCATAGAGATATGAAGCATGGAAATAAAATTCAAAGATAAAGGAACTCCCTGCCGACCAGACGTCCTAAATTAATCTTGCCCTATTTGCCAGCATTTGGGCGTTACCTCAAGTGTTCCTGTGTATATTCCCATCCAAATGCCTTTTAAATATTTTGTGTCACTCCTTCTCTCACACATGAAACCTAATGCATCTAGTTTTTGACCCCCGTCCCCAGGGGCAAAACACTGACTATTTACCGTATTTATGCCCTTCACGATTGCACAAATTTGTATAAGGCCAAACATTAGCCAACGATGCGCCTGGGAAAAAAACTGAGGCTTATACATCCACGTTTGATAGCTCAAAACCTCTAACCTGTGTAAAACGTCTCGAGAAATTTAGTGAACTCCTCATGTTCTGTGTACGGATTTTGAGAGGCTGAACTCTCTTCTGGCCCTGTGTAACAGCGTCTCGAGGCTGATAACTTATCCTCTCCCTGTGTAACATGATCTTGAAGTTGTTTGGGGTTTTTCTGTCCCTCTGTAACTGGCTGCGGAGGCCGAATGGCCTCCTCCTGCACTACTTTGACACTCTCAAGAATTCAATGGTATCTTCCTTTTTAAAGTCATAGAGTTGCACATCAGTGAAACACAGCCTTCTGTCCAACCCGTTGATCCGAATCAAATACCATTAACTACTCTTATCCCTTTTACCAGCATTTGGCCCTTGCTTCTCTGAATCCATCCAAATGAATTTTAAATTTTACGACTAAAACAACCATCACCACTTCGCCTGGAAGCTGCTTTTCTTTCCTCTGAACACGGACCACCCTCCATGTGAGAAAGGTGCCCTGTAGGTCCGTTTTATATCTTTCCCCTGTCAGCGGAAGCTAAGTTCCTTCATTTCTGGTCTCCACTACCCAGGAAATGACCTTGGTTGATCAACATATCCATGCACCTCATGATGTCATGAACCTCTATAAAGTTACCCCCAGATTCCGCAAGGGTCCGACGCTACAGGGAAATTATACCCAACCTGTTTAGCCTCTCCTGATAGCTCAGACACTCCAAACCTGGCATCATTCATGTATTTTTTTCTGAACCCTTTGAAGTTTAACAATATCTTTCCTATGGAATTGAATGTAGAACTCCAAAAGTAGCCTAACCAGTGCCCTGCAGTTCCACAAAATGACTTTCTTCTCTGATACTCAAAACTTTGACCAATGAAATCAATATACCAAAAGCCTTCTTCAGCACTCAGTGTGCATCAGACCTGACCATGAAGAAACGGTAAACCTTCAATCCAAGTCGACACGATGGCTGATTGGAAACATTGCTGCCTCATAGTCCATCAGAATCCCCTGCAACAACATGCCTACTACTGATGTCAGCCTTACTGGTCGATTTTTCCATAGCTTTTCCTCACAACTTTCTGACGTTAGACACCTTCCTGCATTCCTTCACCTTTCCTATGGAAATCCAAAATACGAAAAACTTAGCAAGGAACCGATCATTCACTTCACTAGCTTTCCACTGGATTCTGGGATGCCCATGATCAGTCTGTAAGCATTGATTCACCATTGTGCATTTTGAGATATCCATTATCACCTTCTCTGTAAAATGAAAACTTTCAAAAGTTCACTGTTTATTTTTCCCCGAGTTCCATAGCCTTATCCACAATAAGCATGAAAACAAATTAATCGATTAGTATCTCACTCATCCCTGCAGCCCCACACATAGAAGAACCTATGGATATTTACGGGGACCTAGTCACTCTCTCGTTGCTCTTTTATCCTTAATGTACTTGCGAAATGTCTTTGTATTCTCCTAAAAACTCGCTGCCAAATTATCTCATGTCTGCTTTTTGCCCTTTTGATTTCTCTTATGAGTATTGTCCTATGCTGTTATACTCCATTAGGGATTCACTCGATCCCAACTGACGTTACCTATAATATGTTTCCTTCTTTTTCTGACCGGAGCTTCAATTCCTGTACTCATCCAGCATTCTCTACACTTACCATTTCTATTCTTCACACCAACGGGAACAAACTGTCTCTCAACCCTCGTTATCTTATTTTTGAACACACCGAACTTTCAAACAATCATTTTTGCCCGCATATCACTTTTGCCAGTCAGATTTTCCAATTGTTTGCTTAATATGTTCAAAATTCACCACATTCTAGATTAGAATTTCCAAGGTAATATAAGAATAAGAAGCATCTAAAACTATTTTTAAAAATCTAATGGTTAACGTTTAACAAGCTTAAAATGTAGAAAGATGTCATCCTGTTTCCTTGTGAAAGGCTCGACAGGATGAATAGTCCCAACTCTCCTGCTGTAACAGGCTCAAGAGGCTGAATGTCCCTCTCTGACACACTAGATAGACTGAATGGCCTCCTGCTGTTAGTATGTAGCAGGCTTGATAGTCTAGTGTCCGCCTTCAGTCCATCTTTAACACATTATTGACATCAAATGACACAGTATCCCATGGATGATGACAATCTGTTCAACTGTATTTGATGGAGGCCCCTTCCTTCTCATATACATAAACACGCACAATAAAAACTGCTCCAGGTATCATCTTAGTAGCAACTCGTACAGTTGTAACAACACTTCTCTGCATATTGACGATACAGAGTGAACCAATTAGAAATCTGCAGTTTTCTGACACTATTACTGTAAGCAAGGAAGAAAGATGAAAACGTTTCAAAGATTTATCTCCATCTCATTGCAACCCTCAACATTTCGATCAGACTGAATAAATGTTTCCTTTCATTGTGATATAAAAAGTGATAAAAGGAATGTGTTAACTGAAACTGTTTGTTTAGAGACTGTTATTAATGCAAGTCTCCACAGATTCTAATTAAGCCAGTGGAGGCTCTGTATCTGTAAATGATAAATGAGCTCCGTTCGATGTCTAAGCAAATATTATTAGAAGAAACATTACCCACAGGACTAATAGGATCCAGCAACTCCGGAGAAATTTAGAGAAGAGATCAGAATCTGAGAACATTCAACTAGAATTATCAAGAAATGGATGATAATTTGAGAATGATAGACTGGAATGTTACAGCAATGGACAGGAGTTTAGCCGGGAGAATTTGGTATCTTTCTACATACTATCATCGGTTGCCATTATCACGTCGGATCGAACTTGTACTATTCATTATTCAATACATTTATTATCCCATCCTGGCTATCGTTGGTGTCCCTGGTAAGTCTCACTGTCTAAATATTGTTTTGATAGACCATGTGCGACTGTTTGATTGTAATTCTCATGTTTTCATTCCTTGTTACAATGATTGTACCTGCTGAGACACTGAGTCCAGAAATTCTCCGTGCAAACCACTATTATATGCATCATTGAACGTGTTCAGTCATTCTCTCCATCCGTGCCTCAGGCAGTGCCCATCGTAGGTCTTTCTGTGTTGACATACTCAGTTCCACCTGTGAAACAAAATATATTATTTCACTGCCCTTGTTATTTAATGTTGAGAACTTATAGTTCACTGTCTTGAGTTTTGGATGCAAGTTTCATTTCCTACCTCTGACTTTATCCCATCTCTGGACAATGAATGAGATTGAAACGGGTGATTCAAAATTAGAACAAAGGATAATGAACAAGACTGTCTTTCCATATTAAAATTGTTTCAATTACAAGATGTGTATCACTTCTTTTCCTTCCTATTCATGTATTTGTCTAGAAACTTTTTGAATGCTGATCTTTGGTTTCTTGCTTCCCCTACTTCCTCTGGCAGTGCATTCCAGGCATAGCATCTTATGTGTGAAAAACTTTGCACACACATCTAACTGAATTGCCCCCACATACCTGTATTTTGAACCTGTGTCCCCTAGTAAATGACCATGCCACACTGCGAAAAAGCCTCATATTTTCGAAACTATATGTGCTATTCACAATCTTATAAACTTCCATCAGTTTCCCCTTTCAACCACCTGCATTCCAATGTAAGGAGATGCAGCCTGCCCAAACTTTATTCAAATATACAATCCCCCCAACAAACAACCGTAAAACTATGTCTTGCGCCCTCTCCAAAACATTGATGTCCTTCTGGTAATGTGGTGATCAGAACTGTACACAATATTTCAATTGTGCATTTTAAAATTAATGTTTTAAAAAGCTGCAGCATACTTGACTCTTGCTATAATTCATGTCCCTTACATTGTCGCCAACTATGCCAAATGCCTGATTTTTACGGTTTAGCTATCTGCATTCCCACCCTCAGTGATCTGTAGACTTGCACTGCAGATCACCCGATATTTCATTTTTTACTCTACAATTATCACCTGTACATCTCCTAACAACATGTATTACGTCATACTTTTCCAATTAAAACTTCATCTGCCGTTTGTCTGCCCATGTCTTCAAACGCTGTACCCCCTGCTTTATCCGCTGACAAGCCTGCTCACTTTTCTCATTTCCATCAATTGTCCCATTGTACAAAAATTAATCTCAAATTATTTTGTCGAAGATGAGCAGCACAGATTCCAGCACTGGTCCTTGTAATGATACCTATAGCTGTGGTAATCATTTTGACCATGAGTTGATTTCCTTCACCATGCCCTACCATTTCCTTATTTTATTCCCGAAACATCCAGAACATGCCTAACTGGCTCATCCAAACTGCTATTTAAAATTTTAGCAGTGAAGTATATTCATGCACGTTCTTTCTCAAACAATGATCCTCACATAAACCCCGGTTCCCAACTTAGTCACACAGAGTTATTCGCTTCTTTTTCTCTCCATCTGTCACGCAGACACAGACACATGCGCACAAGCACACGCTCTCACACACACTCATACTGACACAATCTCAAACGTACACACACAGACACGCACCTTGAACTGGTACAATGGAGATTTGCAGACATCAGTTTAGTGGAGAAAATTAGGACTGCAGATACTGCTGCTGATCAGAGTCAAAGAGTGTGGCGCTGAGAAAGCAGAGCTGGTCAAGCAGTATCTGAGGTAAAGGAAAATCGACGTTTCAGGGACAAGACGTTCCTGATGAAGGCCTTATGCGTGAAATGCCGATTCTCTTGCTCATCAGATACTGCATGAGGAGTTGTGCTTTTCCAGCGCCACACTTCTCGACATAAGTTTATAGGAGCCGCGGTTGGTTTCACTCACATCATAGGATGCAACTTTCCCCATGATATGCAGTTATGTACTGCTTATAGTACCAATATGCAGGCTTTTTAAAAAAATTTCGCCATACCGGGCAGATAGTTCATCTTTCTGAATAATAAACTAGCATAGTCCATGCAGCACTCCGTATTGGCCTGTCGACTTGTACCTCTTTACTGTGTCTGGGTTGGTCCAGATTCAGATGTTGAGAGATCGAAAATCTTGCGATGTCTTTATTCAATGTTCTCATTCTTGTGATTTGGACCGTCTCCGGTCTGGATCATTCAATTAGTACCACTCCTCTTGTCTTTTTTTCCCTATTTCTACCATACGTTCTCAGGAAAGTAAGTATCCTTTTTATTTTTAATCCGAATCTTCCAGTCCCTCTGTACCTTTCCAGCCATGGTATATTGCTCTTTAGAGTATCAAGTACTGGCCTTGTGAACCTCAGAAACAATAAAATGGTATGTTTTGGGCTGTTGTTTACTTTCTGCTGTAACCCTTGTGGTGCTGTATGTTGGATAAGGGGTTCATCAGGTTTGACTCACGTTTTTGAAACTTTGTCTGTATCTGTGCCCTCAGTGCCAATGTGTGCCGCTCTGAGCTGATCATGCGTTCAAGCTTATCGTGAATTACCGGACACAACAAAACATCTAACTTGCAGCTGTGGGGATTTGACTGACTCCTGTTATTGAACATTTAGTGGAGTTGCTGGAGATGGTTTTCTGGATGTTGTTCTGTGACATGCCTCAGACATTCAGGGAGACCTGATGATTTCGTGCTCCAACGCTTGATGGAGCATGTGTAATGTAGTGCACCATCAAGGTCTGTAACATGAGCAACAAATGGAGTCGAGTCTGCAGGGAGGGGAAACTCTGAACACGCCGTGTCATAAAGCCATAGAGATGTGCAGCAGCGAAACAGCTACTTTGGCATAACTCATCAAATTGACACTACGCATCAATCTAGTCCCATTTGCCAGCATGTGGACCATATCGCGCGAAACACTTAATATTCACCTACTCATCCAGATGTCTTTTGAATATTGTACTTGTACCAGCCTCCTGCAGTTCCTCTGGCAACTCATGTTGTACACGCACCATCCTCTGCTGGAAACGTTTGATCTTACACTCTTCTCGCATCTTTCCCTTCTCACCTTAAACCTATGCCTTCTAGTTTTTGGCTTGCCCACTCTTGTAAAATAACATTGACTATCAGGTGTATCCATGCCCCGCATTATTGTCTCAGCTTATTTCAGATAATTACTCAGCCTCCGATGCTCCAGGGAAAGCAGCCCCAACATATTCAGCCGGTCTGTACAGCACACGTTCTCGAACACTGGGAACATGCTTGTGAAACTTTTTGGCACCATTTAATATTTCATGGCATTTTTCCAATAGTAGGGGATCAGAAATAAATGCTGTAATCCATAAGTGGTCTAACCAATGCCTTGCATGGCCACGAAATGATTCCCTTGCTCCAAGACTCAGTGCAGTGACCAAAAACGGGCAATCGTAAAGAACACCTTCTTCACTATCCTGTCTGCCTATGTCACTGATTTCAAGGATTAGAGAATCTAATCTAATCTAATTAATCTAATCTAATCTAATCTAACGTTGCAATGTGCCCATGCATGGCACGTCGTGTTGGTGAATACCCACTGCCCTAAAAGCGTCCATAGCCTCTTCATTCAGAAGCAGTCAGCCATTCACAACGGTTTCTGAACTTGTACTTGGAGGTCTCTTGGCTCGGCAAAACTCTCTTGATTCTGTACATCAATCCAGCCTTAATTTGTCCGACCAAAATACAGGAATTTACATTTATCAAAGTTAATCTGAATCTGGTACTCCTTGGCCCAATGACCCATTTACTGAAGGCGTCATCGGACTCGGAGATACCGTTCGTCTCTGCCCATTAAAGCATCAATGATGGTGTCATTTGCAAACTCACTAACGATCGGCTTCCTATATTCCTTTCCGACTCATTCATATAAATCACAAGCATCCATTGCAAAACATATGCCTACACCACACTCTCTGACTCACACCTTCAATCCAATTTTGTTTGCAAATATGTTCTTATCGCTATATTCCATGCAATCTTATTGTACTTAACAGTCTACCATGACGAACCTTTTTGAACGCCCCACTGAAATCTGAAAATGCAATGACCACAAATGTTTGCGGGTGTGCGTGCGTGCGTGTGTTTTGGAGTGTGGGTGAGATAGGGAAGTAATCTGATGTATCCATCCCAGGATTTTTAAGAACACCTTCCCAACCTTCGCTTAACCCAGGAGCAGTGTGTGAGGGAACCCTGATTTATCAAGGAGCTGTTCACAGAGCGGTGTCCCCTCTTGCAACACACACTTGCAGCTTCACACCAGGGGGAGGATGGTGCTAGAGTCACAGTTTCATTCAGCTTTGAATATCCGGAAATTGCCTGGAAGGTATGGTTAAATATCAATCACCTCGCACAATGCTTACATCAATGTCATCATTCGCTGTTGGAGGATATATATTGCGGATCAGAGGAATACAATGCGTTGTCTCTCTCAGCAGGGAGCTACCGAGTGTATGCTTGTTTTCACAGTATTGCGGTACTCACGATCATATCGATGACCTGAGTGGTCCACATGTCATCGCGGAGAAGTAAAGGGACTGAAGGATCTCTCAGTGGTTATCACTGCTGTCTCACAGCACCAGGACCTCAGATTCGATTCCAGCCTTGGGCGACCATCTGTTTGAAGTTTGCACATGCTCCCCATGTCGGCATGGGTTTCCTCAGGGTGCGCAATTTTGCTCCCACAGTCCAAAGATGTGCAGGTCAGATCAATTGGCCATGCTAATTTGTCCATAGTGTTAGGTGCATCATTCAGACGGAAATGGGTCGAGGTGGGTTACTTTTGTATGTGTCGGGGGGTGTGTGGGTGTCGGTGTGGACTTGTTGGGACGTAGGACCTGTTTCTACGCTGTAGAGAACCTAATCTATTCTGATAAAATCTAACAGAACTTAATGCTGCAATGTGCCAATGCATGGCACATCGTATTGATGAATACACACAGTCCTAAAAACCTCCAGAGCCACTTCATTTAGAAGCAGTCAGCCATTTCCAACGGCTTCTTGTCTTCACATGCAAGGAAAAAATGGCCTTTCAGATTGACGTCATCTCCTTCATACGGGGCTAGAAACAGCCTCCTGCTCATCACATGCCACTGAGAGAAATGGGACAACTGAGAACATGACGGAGCAGTCCATCAGATTTAACAAAACTTCCGAAGTCTGAACTGTTAAGAGTGAATCTTCCAGTTGACACTGTATCACGAATGCTGCCATCTCTCTCCCTTCCACTCACATACTGCCTCACATTCGCCCTGAAACTAAAATGAATTGGGATGTGTCATGTTATATTCTATCTTCCAAACTTTTACCCATTGTGTTCACCTCCAAGTATTCATTTGGACACTCTGCACCTTCTTTGAATGATATAACTGTCTGCTTATCTTAACGTCATCGCCTAACATAATTACAGTGCATTTATGTGAAATCATTGATATGGATTCCAAATAGCTGAACACCCAGCCCGTACCCTGTGACTCGACATGATATGTTCTGTCAAACTGATCAAGGCTGATTTATTTCGAGTTTCTGATTGCCGTTTGGTACCTATTCCTACCGCATTCTCATGTCACACATTCAAGTTTCTTATCGACATCAATGATTTGAATGAGGATGTACAAGGCATGATTCGTAAGCAGCTGATGAAACTCCAGTAGATGATACCATAGAATGTTCGGAAGGTTATCAGAAATAACAGCAGGATCTCGATCAGCTGGGGAAGTAGGCCGAGTAATGCAAAATGGAGTTTCATGTAGATAAGTGTGAGGTGTTGTGTTTTGGCACCTCAAATAAAGTTAGGAATTTTATAGTCAATGTTCGGACCTGAAGGAGTGTACCAGAATAGTGGGACCATGGAGTTCACGTTCACAGTTCTCTTAAAGTGGAGTCACAGATCGGCAGTGAGAACGGCCTTTGGTACACTGGCCTTCATCGATCAGGGCACTGAGTACAGAAGTTGCACAATTATGTTAGAGCTAAAACAAAAGACGTTAATGAGGCCGAACTCGGAGTATCAGTGTTCAGATTGGGCCACCTTCCTGTCGAACGGATGTTATTAAACTGGAAAGAGTGCAGAAGAAATTTGCAATAATGTTGCCAGGACTCAACACTCTCATTTGTAGAGAGAGTTTGGATAAACTCGGACATTTTTCCATAGTTTGTTGGAGGCTGTGTGAGGTCCTCATAGAAGTATATAAGGTCATGAGGGACATGGATAGACTGAATTTTTCAAAGCATTGGGAACCGAGGGTGAGTGAGCATAAGTTTAAGGTTAGAGTGGAAAGAGCAAAATGGAAACTGAGGCGCAATTGTTTTGCAACGAATGTGCTACGCATATGGAATGAACACAAATACACGAGGTAAGATTTTATTTCACACACCTTTCTAGATTGCTGTCTGCTCTCTCGCATTCAGCTTCGCCCCGAGTCTCGTGGACCCCTCTGACACCATCTTTTAATTAGTCTTATTTGTGAACTTGAACTTGAACTTGATATTGAGTCCAGAGTGTTGCAATGTCTCTTAGCAGAATATGAGGTGTTTCTTTTCTAAATGATGTGAGCTTCACCTGAGAATGATGATGGACCAGGAATAGGTGTGTGTGTGCAAATGTCAGACAACTGGAAGCTCTGGTTCACTTTTGTGGGCATAATTTAGACGCTCTATGAAGTAGCCACGCTGTCTGGTGCCCTGACTTGAGAACTGATCATCGGAGGAAAATGTCAGTTTTTTATCCAGAACCAAGGGGTTAAAAGTAATCTATAATTGGGGAGAAATCCCAAAGAAAGAAAAGAACAGTTACACTGAAAAAAAAGAGTGGAACAATCCATGGAGTGGTCTTTAACTGATGGTATTAGTCATTGACCAAAAGTCAGTAAATTGACCAAAAGACATGATTCTCAAAAAAGACATCACGTTGCAGGGAGAAGGACACATTGTTTCGAAGTACATCTGTTGTTACATTTCTTCTGGACAGAATGGCTACCACAACTTAGACCGAAAGACAAGAATTTCCAAACTCTGCTTGTCTGTAAGGATCTGGTTGAATAGTTCAGAACCGTTCCGAACGATTTACACATTTCCTGTCAGGAAACATAAAGAAATAACCTTTGTTTACTTGCAAGTGATCGAGTGTGTGACAGTGTCTTAGAAACTAAATGTTCTTATGAATGTTCGTCTCCGTGTTTGGGAAAGGAGGGATTTTTGTATATACGTCACATCTCTACAGTAATTCAGACATTGCGTTGTGTTATTACAGCTCCAATAATTTCAATAGATCTCTAAATACAGTGAGCCATTTGAAATCGGACTCTGTCTGCAATAAAACTGACAACTTTACCTCCAGGATGATGCATAATTTCTTTGTTTACCTTCCTTACAGTTACCAGATTGACAATCTTCATCCTGCTTCATAAAGATTGTGGATTGTCTCCCTGTGTCACTCGTTACCTGGGGGCCATGGCAGTGGCGGATCTACTGGTCATTATCCTCGATCTGATATTGAGACACATTCCCATTGTTTATTGGGAAGAGTTTACTTTCCTGTGGTACATCCAAGTGTGTAATATCCACGCCGTCCTGCTTTATGCAGCAACTGACTGTTCTGTCTGGTTCACAGTCACTTTCACCTTTGATCGGTTTGTAGCCATTTGTTGCCAGAACCTAAAAAGTAAATATTGCTGTGAGAAAACGGCGGCTGTGGTTCTTGGAACAGTGACTGTGCTGAGCTGCTTAAAGAACATTTTCTGGTATTTCATGCTTTCAGGGCTGTATAATCTGGATAACATCCCCTGGTTTTGTCACATAACAAGCAGTGTTGAATCCTCTCGTGTCTGGACTGCAATCGAGTTCCTCCATCACGTCCTAAACCCGGCTCTTCCATTTCTACTGATTGTACTACTCAATATTTTCACCGTCAGACACATTTTAGTGACCAGCAGAGCCCGCAAGAGACTGCGTGCTCACACAAATGGGGACGGTCAGTGTGACACAGAAATGCGAAATCGACAAAGATCCATAATTTTGCTATTTGTGATCTCGGGCAATTTCATCTTGTTATGGTCAATGCTGATGGTGTATTCTATATGGAACCGGATGTGGTATTTCGGGTATAGGTCTGTGTTTGTCCATCCATTTGTGCAGGAATTAGGCTTCATGCTGCAGCTCCTCAGTTGCTGCACAAACACAGCGATATATGCTGTGACCCAGAAAAAGTTCAGACAGCATTTTAAGAATGTGCTGAAGTATCCCTTTATCCAAGTTCATAAATCAATCCAATTCACTCATTAATCAATCAATTCAGGATTTTCATATTTCAATTCAATGTTTCAGCAGTTAAGCAGCTTGGCAATATGGTAATAGAGTGAGGACAATACTGGCTTGTCCATCCTTATCCTCCTACAGGGGATGACAGGGGTATATCTCAGCGTTTCTCTCAACTCAGCAGCCAGCCAGACAAGGAGCTGCTCTCACCTGACTGTCTAAATAACTTCAATTCGTAACTGATTAAAGCGTTCATTAACAAGTGTCAAGCAGTAGAGGTTGTCTTTGCTTTGAAGAAGCTGAGCTGGAGATTCTCGCCCATGGACTTGTCATCCGAGAAGGGCATGGAACCAGATGGGATACAAGAGTTCTGTTTAAGTCATTATGTCCTTGCTTTCACCTATGTGTTGAACACCCCGACCTGACCTCAGCAGAGTTCAACTTTCTCTCTGATTCTCTCCATTCATATCTTCCGCCCATTCTCACAATTACTCTCATTTGTACTCACTGCACTTCCTATATTGCAATTGCTTTTCACTCTATCTCCCTCCCAATTCTCCTACACAGTCTCTTCGCTTTGCTTTCCCTGTACCTCCTCCATTCTCTCTCTTTCAAATCCTGTCCACCTCCAACTCCCTACTAGCTTCTGTTGCTGGAGAAACAGGATGCGTTTACGTTTGCTACCTGTTTGGGGAAGAGTACGGGATGCACAAATAGAGTGTGGGGTTTTGGAAAATACAATTGCTCGTGGTCTCTGTGTGAGAACAATGGCTGTTACTAGGGCAAAGGGTGAGGGTCGGACAATATTCGTGTGAATGGAACACATTGTGTGCAACTACTGTTTGTTGCTGTGAGAACAGAATGGTTATGAGTTCACAGGCAGTTTCTCCTGGGTTAGAGTGAAGATATTTTCAGAGGCGGTTGCTCGGGGAATAAAACAGGGACATGCTCAAATTGGGGATGCGATTGTTATGGGAAAAGTAAATATGTGGAACAACGTGGCTTTCATAGGTGTTCACGGGAATGGTTTTAACAATGGACTGTTCCGAGGGAAAATTATGTGTAAGAGGACAAAGCCTGTTGTTAATGCAACTGTGCAGTGTTGGTCCAGCAGCCAGTTATTAGGGAAAGAAAAGCAGGTGCAGGATCATGAACACTTGTCAGAGAATCAGCGTGGAGGTGGGGCTGACGGATGTTGTCTTTGGAAGAGTGTGGGATGGGACCATATTCCGTTGCCAGGGTAAAATAATTGGTGTTCGAACACTGTCCTTTGCTGGGGGGCGGAGTGGTTATGTGCACAAAGACCTTTGTTTGGAGAAAGGGTTGGGGAAAGGTGGACAGAAGATTGCTGGGTGAATAGAATGAGGAATGGTTCACAGGCCTTTCTTCAGAGAACAGATTAGGTACAGATTCTCAGGCCATTGCTGGGTAGTGAGAGCATAAACATTGCAAAGGATACAAGAGGGAGCTGATGACGTTGGTTGTTCATATATGATCAGAGTAGCGGTGCAACAATTGTTAGTTGCTCGGTAATTGAAATGGGTATATTACCACAAGAGGAATAGAAAGGTGATGGATCCAGCAGTCTTTGCTAAGAGAGAAGATTAGATGCAGAATCACTGACTGGTGGTTCAAGAACAGGTTGTGGGTAGGTCCATAGTCCGTTGTTAGGGGAACAGAGTGAGTTTGAGAATGCAGTCTTTTCCTGGGGGAAACAGCGTGGAAACATTGCAGCAAGCCTTTGCTCAGGGAACAGAGAGCGTGTTTGGCTGGAAAGCATTGTTAGGCGAAACAGTGGTCGTTTAAGCCTCCAGTTGTCCAGGGAATACTGGAGTTGCGGGGTCACGCACTAATGCAATGAGAAAGGTGGGTCAGGTGGTTTCGAAGACTTTGCTTTGGAGTAGAGTGGGCGCATAGCTATAATCCTTTCAGAAGGTGGAAGTGTGTGTGGAATCAGAGCCGACTGTACAGGCCGTGTTGCTGCAGGCCTCTGCTTGGGAAAAAGCTTGCGAATAGGTCACAGTCTGTTGCTCGTTAAGCAGGATCGGAAGGGTCTGCAGGTATATAGCCTGAGAACGGAGCCGGGTTGGACCACTGACCTTTCCTTGGGGAAAGTAAGGAAGTGGATCCATTGATCATTGATAAGGAACAGAATACAGACGCTACAATGGTCAATTCTGAGGGAGCAGATTTTGTATGTCACTATTATGCTGCTGCGGGAACAGAGGGGTAGGGTTACGGAACGTTGCTATGGGGACGTTGTGTGTGGGACAACTGGCTGTTGCTATGGGAAGCGAGATGGGGTAGAGTAGGAGGCCATTGATACCGGTGTTATTATGTGGTAGGCCAAAGGTCCATTCCCAGAGGATGAGAGGGGATAGAGTGACCAGGCATTGCTCGTAGAACAGAATAGGGTATGGGTGAAATAACTCCACAGAGATCATCATTCCCAGATAGTTGGTAAAAGAAAAGAACATGATTCAATGCTGCCCTTCGGTGAGAAATACTGCCATCCTCATCTGATATCCACACATGTACAGAAGTTCAAGGCGTTGTTCCTTCATTTTAGCCTTGATATGTTTCAGAGCATTGTTAGATATTTCGACGATGATCCTAGCTTTACATTCAGAAACATCAAGAAACTTTTATATCTATCCCAGTGCTTTGTATTATTGCCTCAGAACTACAATTCTATCCAAACATTCAATAATGCAATAATGTGCTTGTGTCATTTTTCTGCCTTGCCATTGAATATTTGCTGTCCATCTACCATTCTCGTTTATCAACATTGAACTGACTTGGGCAAGGACTCCCAAGTCCACATTCTTTCTTGCCTTTCCCTGTTTTAAGATGAGTGAGACTAGGTTTATCGGGTTGATTCAAGGCACGTTGGAATGATGTATGCGAAGAGATTGCTCAGGTTAGGATTACTTTCACTGTAGTTCAGTGAGTCAGGGAGGATATCATAAAGTCTTATAAAGTTCTAACATGATTCGACAGGGCAGATGCATGGAGGCTATTCCTAATGGTGCATATGTTCAGATCCAGGGGTTACTGCCTGAGGATACTGGGTGGACCATTTAAGACCGAGATGAGGAGACATTTCGTCACTGTAAGAATGGTGGTCCTCTGGAATTCATTTTCACAGGATGCCAGAACAGTGCATGTTTTCAAGAGGCGGTTAGATGTAGCACTTAGTGCAAATGGGCTGAAAGGTTATGGGGAGAAATGGAGGATCAGGCTATTGAGCTGGAAGATCAGCCACTGTCGTGATGAATAACGGTGACAGTTGGAAAGGCCGTATGAGCTCCTCCTGCTCCTATCTTCTATGTTCTTTTGATGTCAGTGTTGAACGATCATAAAATGGCTGCAGTGACCAAACATTAAATAGTTGACTGACATCTTCTAATTACTCGTCCTGGTTTGCAGATTGAAACGCACCTTACTTTTTGTACATCTCTCAGCCTCCTACAGATAAATCTCAGCGAGATATGAACAGGTTCTGGATTTTAGAATGAAAAGGGACAAAATAACCTCAATATTGAATATTTAAACTGGGTAAAGGACTGGGTGAAGGAAAAGAGAAACGTTCAGTTTAGTTGTGTAAATCTGACAGCAAAAGTGACAGGCAAATGTGACAAACGGTGCTTTCATTCAGACATTCCAGCTTTGTAAAGATATCACTCTGAGATGGAGAAGCAGGATGTGTAGAACTCTGTTAGAAATAATGTGCAAGTTTCGATTGACGAAGATAAAAATTCCTGAATACGTTTGACGTTACTGCTCTGAGAGAATGAGACGTTTCTTTAGATCCTTCTTACTTCTCAATATTCAAGGAGACAGAACGACATACATGTATAAAACTTGACATTTCAGATCATCCACTGAATCATAGGTGTGGAACCTTGTTCATGATCTGTCTCAGAAGTTACCTCGTCTCTGCCTTGTTTTTTGCAGAAAACAGAATTTTAACAAAAGCCACATTTGTTTCAAATGTTCTGCATTTAAAAGGAAGCAAAGTTGCCAATAAACAAATGCCTGGATTTTTCGGTCCAAGTTCGGGACTGAACTTCACTGTGAGGGATCGAATGTGTCTGTGACCGAGCGGCTGTAACTGTGGATGTGAGTGAGACATTGAGGGATAGAGTATGACTGTAATGAACTGAGCTGGAGAGTGCAATATTCAGTGCTAAATGGAGGAAGTGACTGAGACTGAAGGAGTGAGTGATACTGTGAGAGTATGAGTGAGAATGACGGAGTTACTGTGAAATTGAGAGAGTGAGTCTGACAGGAGTGGAGGCAGAGTGATGGAGTGAGTAAGACTGTGTGGAATTCAGCATGGAATGTTGGAATCAGTGAGACTGTGTGAGTGAGTAAGGCTGTGAGTGAGTGCCACATTGAAGGAGCCAGTTTGACAGTAGGGGGTGAGAGCAACAGTGGAGGAGAGACTGTGAAATTGAGCGAGTG
This sequence comes from Hemiscyllium ocellatum, assembly GCF_020745735.1. Classification (NCBI taxonomy): domain Eukaryota; kingdom Metazoa; phylum Chordata; class Chondrichthyes; order Orectolobiformes; family Hemiscylliidae; genus Hemiscyllium; species Hemiscyllium ocellatum. The sequence goes on from NW_026867555.1 coordinate 57,988, forward strand.
AGTCTGCCATAGGAAAAACAGATTGACAGAGTGAGTAAGGCTGTGTGGGAGTCGGCATGGAGTGTTGGAATAAGTGAGAAATGGAGTGAGTGAGGCTGTGAGTGAGTGCAACATTGGAGGAGACAGTTTGACAGTGGGGGTGGATGGCAACAGTGAAGGAGTGAGTGTGACAGTGTGGAAGCGGCGACACTGCGAGCGAATGGGAGTGGGAGCGACGGAATCAGGGTGTCAGCGAAAAAGACATTATGAAAGAGAGGAAAGAGTAAAATTGTGAGGGAGCGAGAGAGACTGTGTGAGAGTGAGTGAGATAGTGAGGAAGTGACATTGACAGAGTCAGTTTGTCTGCGAGGGAGTCAGTGTGTCGGCGATGAGTTCCAGCGTGACTGTCAGTGAGTCAATGCATCTGTAATAATGTCTGTGTGCCTGTGAGAGTGTCAGTGCTTTTCCGAGGATTCAGTGTGTCTGTGAGGGAAGCAGTCGGACTGTGAGGGAGTCAGTGTGATTGTGAGGAATTCAGTGCAGAAAATAGACAATAGACAATAGGTGCAGGAGGAGGCCATTCTGCCCTTAAATCCTGCACCACCATTCATTAACATCATGTCTGATCGTCCTCAATCAATATCCTGTTCCTGCCTTATCTCCATTACACTTGATGCCACAATCCTTGAGAACTCTACCCAACGCCTTCTTAAACGAACCCAGAGACTGGCCTCCGCTGCCTTCTGGGGCAGAACATTCCACACACTCATCACTCTCTGGGTGAAGAAGTATCTCCTCATCTCTGTCCTAAATGGCCTCTGTCGGATTCAATAGTTTCCAAATGACTCCTTTGACAGATCCCAGATCCAAAACTCCAACTCGGCACCACCCTCTTACCCTTTCCCACCTGTCCAATTTCCTGCCACTCTCTACGCTCCATCCTCACTACCAACCTATCATGATAAGACCTCACCCGAATCCCACTAACACTGCCCTTCCACTTTCTGCCCAACTCTATGCCTACTCTCATATTTATCTCTCAGTCCCTTCCCAACACGACAATACTCATGTCGGGATAAAGGCTGAAACGCTGTCTCTCCTGCTTCGCAGATATTTCCTGACTTGCTGTGCTTTTCCATTGATACGCTTTTCTACTTTTACAAATGGCAGCTTTATATGTTAAGGATACATATTCGGGTCAGATTACTCTGGATGCTATGAATACATCGCTTAGTCTAAGACATCAATCACTACCTCCCACAAAATTCCTTTTTATCTAAGTTTGGAAAGCTAATCCATCCTGCTTTCCATCCAAATTTCCGTGGAGCGAATGTAGATTTTCCGTTTCAGTTCGACAGTAACTTCACACAAGAATACTAGACGTCCAAGTACTCGGAGGAAATTCAGGCATTCCAGCTCCGCTTAATTTAAATCAGTGATGGCGGATCTCAACCCAACTCACCTTCAAACATTATTAATTAAAACCACGGATCTCTTCATTAAATTTGCTCAGGATCGTGGCATTTCCCATATGTAGAGATAAGACGTTAGAGGGAGTCAGTGTGTCAGGAGCAATTCAGTGTGGAAATAGGCCCTTTGGCTCAAAGTGGTTCATGCTGACTGTGATAACCAGACAGCTAGTTCCATTTGCCCGCATTTGATCGATGTCCGCCGGAACCATTCCCATCCGTGTACTTGTCCATTTTTGTAATAATGCTATTGTAGCTGCCTCAATCACTTTCACTGGCGGCCCATTCCATAAACGTTCGACACTTTACGTAAAAAATATTACCTCGCTGGTCCTTCCTAAATATTTCGTCATTAACCTCACACATATGCACTTCAGTTTTAAATTCCCCATCCCTGGAAAAAAGACTATCTGCATTCATCCTCATGCATTTCATAATTGTAACTATCGCAATGAGTTCGCCCCTCATATTCCTACTTTCCAAGGAATAAGTCCTCTCTTGGACAAACTTTCTCAACTACTCAGGCCGACCATTCCTGGAAATATCCTCATAAATATTCTGTTCCCACTTTACAGTTTAACTGTGCATTTCATATAAGTGAGTAACCAAAATTGTGCACAATACACTAAATGAGGCTTAACAAGTGCCTTGTACAGCTGTAACATGACGTCCCAAATCCTATACTCAAAGCCCTCACTGGTGAAGACCAGCCTGCTGAATGCCGTCTTCAGAACCCTGTCTACTTGTGACGCTGCTTTCAATGAACTATGTACTGGTACTCATAGGTCCCTTGTCCACAACAATCCTCAGGAAATTACACATTGTACACATCGTACCTTGGTTTGACTTTCAAAGTGGGTGGCACGGTGGCACAGTGTTTAGCACTGTTGCCTCACAGCGCTAGAGACCTGGGCTCATTTCCCGTCTCGGATGACTGTCTGGGTGGAGTGTGCACATTTTTCCCGTGTCTGTGTAGGTTTACTCGGAGTGCTCCGGTTGCCTCCCACAATCCAAAGATGTGCAGGTTAGGTGAATTCGTCATGCTAAATTTCCCGTAGTGTTAGGTGAAGGGTTAAACATAGGGGAACGGGTCTGGGTTGGTTGCTCATCGTAGGATCGGTGCTGACTTGTAGTGCTGAAGGGCCTGTTTCCACATTGTAAGTAATCTAATCTAATAGAAATGCGACATTTCGCATTGCTGTGCATTAAATTGCGTTTGCCAATCCCTGGCTCACTTCCCCATCTGAAAACAATCATTGCAATTTTTCATAACTTTTCTCGCTAAAAATGATAGCTTCATTTTCTAATCGTCCACAATCTTTCTAATATTGCCTTGTACTTTTACATCCTCATCACTAACGTAAGTCAGAATAATACAGGTCACAGGACCGACTCTTGTGGTATACCCACTGACCATAGGTATCCAGTCCGAGAAACAATCTTCAAGCATCATCTTTTACTTCCTACCATCGAGCCAACGCCGAATCCCATTACCTATCTCTCACTAGATCCCATGTAACTTAACTTTCAGGACTGGCCTGCCGTACGGAAATTTGTCAAAGGTCTTACGAATGAGCGAGTAGGGAGCATCCACTGTCCGAACTTTATCTATCCTCTTGGTTACCTCTTCGGAAAACTCTGAAATATCTGTCACATCTGACTTCCCGAGCACAGATCCATGCTGACGATCCCGAATATACACTTGACTGTCGATACTTTGGTTGATCCTGTCACTCTATATCCTCTCAACAACTTGTGTACCATTGATGTAATGCTCAATGAGTTGTGGTTCCGTGGCTTGACATTGCTACCTTTCTTAAACAATAGAACAATAATAGCCAACCTCCAGTCTTCTGGAACTTCACCAGTGGCTTATGGTGAAGCAAAAATTCATGGAAGTGAATCCCCCAGATTCACAACGTTTTGAGACTTGTCTATTGCACTCCCCCCTCTACTCCCCACCCTTCCCCAACTCATCACCCCCACCCCCTCACAGCTCTGGTTTAAATCGATTCTTCCTTATTACTATCCCCCTCTGTTTTTGGTCACCCATTCACTGTCTCCCTCAGCAATTCTAACCTGCGGAGTGACAGTTCACTGAGCTTTCTATCCCGACCTCCTCACCATCGCAGTTGCTCCACAGAGAGTCCATCCGCAGCTCCAGAGCCGTCATGCGAAGAAACAAGTGCTGCACTTGGACACACGTCTTTCAAGTGTAAGAATCAGGAACGTTTCGACACGCTCCGAAACTCCCACATCAGGCAAGAGGCTCTTGCCCCTAGTCTGAGCTCACATGCCATTGTATGCTTAGCTTCATACAAAGAAACTAAAACCAAACAATACACTTGGGTGGCACGGTGGCACAGTGGTTAGCACTGCTGCCTCACAGCGCCAGGGACCTGGGTTCAATTCCCGCCTCAGGCGACTGACTGTGTGGAGTTTGCACGTTCTCCCCGTGTCTGCGTGGGTTTCCTCCGGGTGCTCCGGTTTCCTCCCACAGTCCAAAGATGTGCGGGTCAGGTGAATTGGTCATGCTAAATTGCCCATAGTGTTAGGTAAGGGGTATGGGTGGGTTGCGCTTCGGCGGGTCGGTGTGGACTTGTTGGGCCGAAGGGCCTGTTTCCACACTGTAAGTAATCTAATCTAATCTAAATCTAAAACTTAAATGTATGATAAAAGATGAGAAAGAAATAAAAGCCTTATATTACAGAGTCTGTTTCTTCCATTTAGAGGAGGGAGATACTACAAGTGAAGTGTGTCGGTTTTAGCCTCTGCCCAAATATAAATTAAATCCTTAAGTTCCCGGTAGCCCTCGCTTCACCTCACCATCTCACTTCGCCACTCTGGCAAAATGGAGACCCAACTCCCTTGATAAGTCTTTTTTTGTAAGCGAGAAAACGTACCCGTCCCGCACTCCTCGCTTCACTTCACCTTCTCTCCTCGATGCTCTGGCAAAATAGAGCCGCTAAAAACGCACACCAGTATCAGAGGGCGATTGAACAGAGTGAGGAATACAAAATTAGGGCTAAAATGAAATGTAGACTTGAACTTTGAGAGACCCTCTCAGAAGTTTCGTAACTGCGAGGAAGACTCTGTTTATTTTGTCTCTTTTAGGCTTTTTTATCTTCTGCCTAACAGAAGTGGCTTGCGGAGATTATTTCCGCAGTGGGAGTGGTATTTTATGTGATGGCTAATTTTCCATGACAGCGAACAATATTCATATTGTTTTCTTACGATCCAGGCACAGAAATTGGCACACCAAGCCATCGTTCGTTTGGTTAAAATGCATTCTATGATCAATTGCAAAAGTTAATAAGTGTGAAATGAAGTTTCAATTCCACTATCAACCGTGGTAAAGACAATTAGACATGAAGAAGTGTCGTCCATTTGGCCCATAAAAGCAGCTCTGCTCATTAGTAGGATCATGGTTTCAACCTATTGTTATGTCGTCTGCATTTTTGGCAACAGAACATTCATTTCCTTGCTCCACGTTATTAATGCTGTGCGTCTACGAACTTCTGAAGCTTTCCAGACGCCTGAAATATGGTGGCCCTCAGATTAAACCAACACGAAACGTTAAACGTTCCTTCCGAGGTGTTAGTCTTTACTTCAATGTTTACCTGTGAAGCAGAAACTGTTGCCATCCTGTCTGAAACTTTCTCAAGCTGCTGGGAATTGGGTCCCAAGTTTTGGCAACGTGAGTGATTTTCTCAGAGTCAGCAGGAAAGGACATCGTCAAATACTTTCCATAACTACAGAAAAATACTTAGTTCGACAATGCAGTGATTTTACTCAAACCTTCACACTTTTCACATAATACAGTTGAGTGTTCCTTTGCAATAAAAAATAACTGTTTTGGCAGAAACAGTTAGTCTTTGATTTGGTTTCAGTGAGTGAACTGTCTTGAGAATGAGCACAAAGTGTATTCAATCCTCAAAGTTCATCTGTGATCATTAACTACAGAACGGCCTCTCTTTTCTGATACACAGCCTCGGTGTTTCAATCATTCCAGCAGGACTCTCAGGACTTTCTCAGCAGAATGGTGAAAGCAGTGTTTTGGCTTCTCGTCGTTCTCGTGTTTGTCGATTCAATCACTGCTGATGAAAGACTGATTCCAAGGTTTATATTCGGTCAGTATATGTGCCTGAAAAGTACTTGCAAAATCATCACCAGGTGCATGATGAGGCCATTGAGGTCTTCCAGTGCGTGGTTTTACGAAATTCAATCTTAAATACTTTGCGACTTCACTCATTTTAATTTCATATCAAAAAGCATTCGATCCTAAATTGCTGAATTGTGAATACGCCAGTAGCAAGCGGAGAACGCGGGAAGTCCGACTTTTCATCTTTGTTTTCCTGAGGCTAATGCAGATTCTGCCATTCTGCAGTGAATAAGCACCCTGTATGCAGAATGTGTTATTTTTCGTTTTAAGATAATCATTTGTAGAGACAGTTCAGAGAATGTTCACTGAGATTATCTTTGCCATGGAGGTATTGTCTCACGCAGAAATATTTCACAGGGTGGACATCTATTCACTTAAATATACAGCTATGGGAGATAATTTCATTGTAACATAAGTAATTATGTTGAGAGGGGTCTTGAGGGTAAATGCAGAGGGGACGTATCCACTCAAAAAATAGACAAGGTTCAGATAGCATTGCCTCTGAATGAAGGAGCACCAATTTAAGACTGCGGTATAGGCGGCAATTTTCTCTCACAGGTTTAGAATGACTTACCATGGAGAGTTTTCCAGCAAGTTTCCAAATTTACAATTAATGCTGAGTGGGATAGATTTTTGATCAGTCACAGAATGCCTGCCTTTGTGGCAAGGGAAGGTAATTGGATATGAGGTGTGTCGGATCACCCGTGACTTCTTGGAATGCACGAACAGACTGAAGGGACCGAGTGGCCTATTCCTGTTCCTATTTGTTGTGGTCTTATAGATGAGAATGTCTCTCAGTGAGCAGTGTGCCAATTCGTTCCAGTCAAGAGGAACAGTCCACTCAGCTCCTCGAAGCAGTATATTGCTGATTGGGTTGCATCTCACTTGCAGCAGTTTGCACAATTACCGTCGGACAAACTTGATCGAGTTCTTCGTAGAAATGACAAAGAGGATTGATGAGTGCAGATCGGTAGGCATGATAGATATGGACTTCGGTAAGGCATTCGACAAGGTTACCCATGGGAGAAAAATTAGCAAACTTCGATCTCATGGAATACATGGAGAACTAGCCATTGGATACAGAACTGTCTCAAAGAGGAATGACAGAATGAGATGGTGAAGGGCTGTTTTGCAAACTGGAGACCTGTGACAAGTGGAGTGCCACAATAATCGATGTTGGGTCATCTATTTTTCGTCATTTATATAAGTGATTTGTATGTGGGCTAAAGAGTTATAGTTAGTATGTTTGCAGATGACACCAAAATTGCAGGTGTGGTGGACAGCGAAGAAGATTTCCTCGGATTATAACGGAATCTTGAACAGATAAGTCTTTTGGCTGAGGTGTGGCAGATGCTATTTAATTTATACAATTGGAATGTGCTCCATTTTGGGATCACAAATGTTAGCACGACTTATACACTCAATGATAAGGTCCTCGGGATTGCTGCTGAAAGAATATACCTTGAAATGCAGGTTTATAGGTTCTTGAAAGTAGCGTGAAAGGTAGATACTTTAGTAAAGAAGGCGTTGGGTATGCTTTACTTTATTGATCACAATATTGACAACAGGGATTGTAAGGTCATGTTGCACTGTACAGGACATTGGCTAGTTTTGGAATATTGCGTGTAATTCTTTTCTCCTTCCTACCAGAGGGAGGTTGTGAACTTTGAAAGCGTTCAAAACAAAATTTACAAGGACTTTGCCAGGGTTGGAGGTTTTGGGCTCGCAGGAGAGGTTGAATAGTTGCGGGCTGTTTTTTCCTTGAGAATCGCAAGCTGAGGCGTGACGTCATGGGAATGGAGAAAATCATGAGGTATCTTCATAGGGTAAATAGACAAGGTCTTTTCCATGGCGGGGGTTGGGGGAGGGGGCATAGGGTTTAGATGTTAGGGGAAAGATATAATAGAGAACTAAGTGGTAACTTTTTCATGCAGTGGGTGATGCATGCTTGGAAAGAGTTGCAAGACGAAGTGGTGGAGGCTCGTACAATTGCAACATTTGAAAGATTTCTGGATGGGTTTCTGAATAGGATGGATTTGGAAGGATATGGGCTGGATGCCGGCAGTTGGGACCAGATTGGTATGGAACATCTGGTCGGCATGGACGAATTAGAACGAAGTATCTGTTTCCACACTGTACATCTCTATGACTTTATGACTCGATACACATTCGAGAGGTCACTCTTGGAGCACTGTACACAGTTGTCTCCTTTCACCACTTGTTTACGACGAGCTGGAAGGCCAAACTACTGTCAGGCTCTGTACATACTTTGTCTAGGCTCTATATTAGAGTGGTGCTGGAAAAGCACAGCACTTCAGGCAGCATCCGAGGAGTGCAAAATCGACGTTTCGGGCAATAGTCCTTCATCAAAAATACAGACAAAAAACCATGAAGCGTGGAGAGATAAGTCACTTCGGGCTTTTGCCCGAAACTACGATTTTACTGCTCCTCGGATGCTGCCTGAACGGCTGTGTTTTTCCAGCACCACTCTCATCTAGTCTCTGGTTTCCAGCATCTGCAGTAATTGTTTTTACCGCACTTCGCTTAACCCGACAACATGGGAATCAACTACAATCACTAAATCTTTAGTTAGATATCTCACCGAGAGAATATTTGAAATGGTTCCGTTGTTGGTATCAGCCTGGATGCTCGAGGGTCCTGAACGATGGCATGGACTATATCTTCCTTTCTGTTTTCACAGGATGTCAAGCAGGGAGCTGCAGGCGGAACCGATGCAATGAAGGTGAGAAGACAGTTCCTTTCAGATGTTTCTGGATTTTCAAGTGCTGCGAGTTAAAAAAGAGCTTCCGAACGGGAACACCTCCGATTAAAAAAATGACTAAAGCTCTGAAGGAGGCTCACTTTTGATTTCTCAAATTCAGGCTATGCTCCGTTTATCAATATCACGATCCACTCGCCCTCTCCTTTCTGAAAGATGGGAATAAAACTCACTGCAGTGATCACCACCTCTTGACCATCTCTCATTTTGAACTTGGAACATTTTATCTCACTGTTGCCTGGGAGGGACGGGATATCCCAAAAAATACCGGGCCAAGCTGATATCTTGTAGGCCGCATGAAGACATCCTCTGGGAATCATACCTTACGCCAATATCCTGATCACCTCCATCATCGTCCCTGGGGATAACCCCTCCCACTGGCAGCATATACCAACCAGAGGCAACTAAAAGTGAACATAGATGTGTGAGTTTCAGCGGAGTGTGTTCGTCTCGGGATTGTCCCAAGCGTATTATATCCTCACTCACTTAGCTGACAAAGGTCAAGAAAGTGGAGGGTGAATTTGAGGGAGCGACTAAATGTTGAACTTGAATAATTAACCGCTGTGAGGTCCCGTCGACCAACGCTGTCTCACAGTTGGGGAAGCTGGGTCCGACCTGTGTTCCAAGCAAAATGACATGTACGAAAAAGAACATATTTTATGTTATTGGTAAAGAATCACACAGCACTAGTTCATCTGCCGACAGATTTATTTGGATGTACAAGCTTTCAGAGCACTGTTCTTTCAGCAGGTTGCTAGTGGGGCTGGATAAGAGGGCACAGCACTTCTTGCAAAATATCATAGTGTTGTCCATCTGGTGCTATGCAATGACAAGAAAATGTTTTGATTGTTGTTAAGTCTTTAATCACTTCAAATGAGTTGCAGTTTCCGATTCATTAACATGTAAATCCGTTCAAGTCATTTTCCCGAGATAGCTGAAGCGTTTATTTAAAAAAAGGTGACATTGGTGCTCAGACAATGAATGAAAGGTGTCATATTAGAGCCCAGCTTTATTGTAAACTGCATTGATACTGTTTCTGTGCAAAGTTGGACTTTCTGACATGTCACATTAATTAACTGCCGACAGATTGTGTGCTTTTTTCGAGGCTGCGCTCTGAAATCTTGCACTTCCAAATAAACCTAATTGACTATAATCTCGTGGAGTCAGCTTTTTAAGTTTGTCCACCTCAGTCCAACATCGATACCTGTACATTATATCAATAGTATTATGATGCATTTTTAACTGAAGTGTAAATCTAAAAGAACTGCACTCAATGTTACTCGTGTTCTGCAACTTGAGTGTTCCACATATGATTTAACTAAGGAAGACAATGACTAAACATTTGTAGAAGAACTTATTCCTTGTGTATGTCACTGACGGGCTGAGATCACCCAGCATCCAGGATGGGGAAGTATGAGGATTCTCATTCACTTTCCATTTTTGTAACCGAAGCCCACGACCAGGTGTGCATAGACTGTGGTTCAGATCTGATGGATATGGATTGCAGACCTCCTGCCATCGCACATTTTTAACTCACCTGCGTTCCGCATGTCGTATAGCTTAAATGCATTTCTGAATTAAGGAGAACCTCTTATTTTTCAATATGTCTGAAATCCTTTCCAACAATGTCCATTGAAATACAATTGATGCACGTTACAGATTGTAGAAAGTGTCACTGCCATCAGGTGAATCTTTGAAGTTGAATTTAATTTTCGGCTTTTATGAATTCATTGATGTTAGCTGGGAGTCTCTGTCTGAGCCAACATTCATTTCCCAGACAAAGCTGCTTAAATAATATAGTGAAGAGTAGGTTTCGTGAATTAATGCCAATCTCATCCTGTGTTGCGCTTGACTCAAAGCCTCTCATTGAGGCCCATGTATACAGCTCTTCGCTTCGTTTTCAGTTAAGTACATCGATGTCAAGAACGTCGTTACGTAGCCCAAGGCTGACACTCACCAGCAATTGGAATAAAGTACGCCAAAATTGACAGGACATGAGGAACTTGTCCAAACTGTTTTTTTAAAGGCCTATCATGAAGAAATTATAAGACAGAAGGAGAAAGCGAGAAAGATTGATAGAAAGAGATCGAGAGAGAGAAATGCACAATGGTCAGGCGACCGTGTAATATTGACAAAGAAAAACAGCGAATCGATTCATCTGCAGTACTCTGGTATGTTCTGGAGCCGGCAAGTGAAATAGAAGATGCTGTTCGCATTATCTTTGCCACTATTTCTGTCTCAAAGCTCTTTCTGCATATCTCCCGTTCAATTCTTCCAACTCACTCCCTAGTTTGGCAGTACAGCAGTACACAATCGATGCACCAAAAGGCTTCTTCTAAACGGGATGTTTCTTTGATTCCATGATTGCATATTGTCCTTTCATCCTTTATTCCATTTATTTCTATCTCAGTCTTGCTCTCAATGTAGTCTCTGTCTCCGTCTCACTTCCTATAATCATATCCCTCTTTCTCTCCTCCTTTCTGTCTCTGTTTCAACAGTGTATGTGTACTTCTGCCTTACTGTATTTTGTCCTTTTATTTCTGCTTTCCCAATCGCTGCCTTTCACCTTCTCCACCTACCAGTCAGACCATACCCGTCTTTGTGTCGTTTTCTATTCTCTACTTAATTCTGCACTTTCGCATCGTTATCAATCAATCCTTGTCTCCCCTCTCCTTGTGCATATTGCCCGATGCCACCTCGCTTCGTGGCTCTCATGCTCTGCTTGATTCTTATGCGCAGACTTTAAAACAAGACATATTTAACGTTGACTTGTTAAATAATTGCCTGTGAAGTTATTCATTTTCTCAACAATCGCCATCAGGTGTGAAAACCTTTCGCTGAGTTGAAATTAATGATCTGCGATGGGATATGATCTAATAGCTCATCGTCTACCTGTGGGAGCAATAATTGAATAACCCATGAACATCAGATTAGTTCGTGCAATAATAAGTGTTTTTTTTCTGAGTAGATTACATAGGAACAGAACCATCACTCAGTCATCATTTCTAAGTTTTGTTGTTGGACTGTGATGAACAAAGTAAAGAATCAGACAACATCAGATTATAGTTCAGAACGTTTATTTGGAGGCACAAGGTTTCGAAGTGCTGCATCTTCTTCAGATGTTTGTGGATCAGAATAATAGGACACAGAACTTATAGCAACAGGATTTCAGTGCTACGGAATATAACATTAAACAAATTTCGGTTTTTTTTAGAATGGTCTTCCTTGATCCGGTTCCTTCATATCTAAATCTCAGAACTTGTTTTAAAGTTAAATTCGCAAGATAGTTTTTAACAATAGGTTTCTGTCTCAGCTCAGATAATGCTTTGTATGTGAAAAGTAAAATTCTGTGCGTGTTCCAATGTTAGGTTAGACCGACATTATTTTTTTTTAAAAAAAGCTTACTTTTAAAATGTTCCATGGATTTCTGGAGTTCTTGAGCAAAATATAATTTAATGCTGTAAATGCAAATTCACCCCACAAATCTATGTATGTGAGTTCATAGAACATAGAACAATACAGCACAGAACAGGGCCTTCGGCCCACGATGTTGTGCCGAACATCTATCCTAGATTAAGCACCCATCCATGTACCTATCCAATTGCCGCTTAAAGGTCGCCAATGATTCTGACTCTACCACTCCCACGGGCAGCGCATTCCATGCCTCCACCACTCTCTGGCTAAAGAACCCACCCCTGACACCTCCCCTATAACTTCCACCCTTCAGCTTAAATTTATGTTCAGGGGGTAGCCAGTGGGCGCATGTATATTGGAGTGTGTGAGGGGCGTGTGGTTGTCTATGAAAGAGCGAGCTGATGTCTGTGTGAGTAATGGTTGTAGGTCTCTGAGAGTGTGCATGTGTGTGCCTGTGTGTGCAGGCGTGAGAGTATGAAATGAGCGTGAGAGAGGTTAGGCCGTGAATATGTGAGTCTGTAGGAGTATGCGTTTGATGGACCATAACCTGATGTTGCATCATTTTTAACCTTGTCCTTCCCAGTTCAAACCGACACCTGCAAACCAAATATTGTGTCCATTATGGTCACGGGTGGACAAATTTCTGGTGATGGGATGTGATTAACTGAGGATAAATTCAGTATTTATAATCCTATTTAGCTCCGGCATCCCCACCCCCAGTCTTTTTCATTATTGATTGTCTTCACTGCAGCCTCCATTCTCAGCTGAAGTTTAGCCCATAGTTCTGGACATCACACTCTGGGCTGCAGATGAACATTTTAGAGCGACAGAGAGTGCCGAAGAGATTTGCAAATGTTTTCATGATTAAAAAGAACAGCCTCACTTCTGTGCATTGGAGAATGTGAGACTTTTTTCTATGGACAAGAGACGGGTAAAGGGCGGGGTGTAGAGGTGAAGTGATGATGGTTGTTTGATGTGACAGGGGAGTGACAAATTCATGAGGAACGTGGACCAAGGCGTGCTGCATAAATATCTTCCCGTTTGCAAATGAACAGAGAACCGGGAAAATGTGGTCAGGCACAGAATAAAAGGTAGTTGCAAAAAAACACAAATGAATGGAGAAAACAATCTACCTTGCAAACCACGGAATTTTGATCAGGAATGCACGGGTCCTGAGTATAGCGAGGGTACGCTCCATTGTGGAGTTCAAAAGAGATATTGGAAGAAGATTTGCGAAGAATGGATAGGTATTGTGCTAGAGAACTGCAAGGACACTGTCATTCACACATGCGATGCTTTCAAAGAGCCAGTGCAGAAACGTTGGACCGAGCGCCCTGCTGCTGTATCTTCACTACTTAAGATAAGACAAAGAACAATAGAGCACATGACCAAGCCCTACAGTTTGCAAATATTTGCTGTTAAACTTTGCCTTGCCAGACTAGAAGTTCCCATACTTATGTGATACGTATTCCTCTATTCCTTTCCTATTCGTGAATTTGCCCAAGTATTTCAATTGTGTTGGATTGCATTACCTCGTTCGATGGTGTTGTAATGCGATAGGTTAAGTGTGATGGAGGGAATCAGTATGACGAACGATGATTAGTTGAGAAAGATAAAGCAAGCCAGAATGATTGCTTATGCTAACGTTCTCCGATAAGCACGGGAAGAACAATTGTATCAGTTGCCGGAGAACAAAGAGCATGCAGGTGCCAGGAAGACATTTTGCTGGCTCCCACAGATTTGGCTTTGCAAGATGACATTTTAATTTCGTGAAGAATTTTCCGAGTCTCCTGAAAATGTTTCATATAACACTGAGTGATTCTTCCATAAAAAATTCGCAACCCAGATCGGAGTGGGGGAAGAAAAACAATTTCCTCTGAAAATAGGCTGCAGCTGCAGGGCATTTCCCAGTTCAACCGGGAGCTCTCCTGAGTTAGCCTGAAAAAAGAAAAGGGTTGGCTTTTGTTGTTAATTTGGACTACATTCGCTCGAATAAGGGAGTTTTATCGAGAATGAAGAATCATAAAGAAAGCCGCTGCTGGGTTTCTCTGAACCAAAGAACAAGAGAGAAGATGCTCAATTAAATTTTGAGGCGACGCTGAGGATTGTACAGTAAAACTACGCAGGGGGAGAAGTAGTATAGATTAAAGTGATTAATTCAAAACTCCACGTGTTGATTTTTTTTATTTTTTTGTGGTACACTCCTCTCTGTAAGATATAGAAGCTCAGACATTGCGCATTTTAAGAGAGCAAAATGACTTTGAAGCATATGTAAGTTATATCAGGAATGCAGTGCAGAGACAGGGAGAGACTTATTGGGGAGGTGAGCAGAGGAGGCAGCGACACAGGCAGTGTGATGTGAGGAACTACAAGTTAGGTTGGAATTGGTATCTGTTGGGGAATCACAATGTCGCAATTCTACGAAGGGACAGAAGTTCCTCCAATGTAAGATGCTGTCATTGTTTATAAAAGTAGGTTGGCAGGAATACAGCGCTCTACATTCCTTGGGAAACCCAGGATCTAGAAAGGTTAAGAAATGTTTTGTACAGTTTACGTGATGGAGCAGGAACATGGACTAGAGCTTTTGAATACGTCACCACAGGGCAGCTGTTGGCGGTGGGAAAATTGAAGGTACTTCTAATAAAGGTAGTTGGGCTGCCACAATTAAGAGTGATAATGGATTGACCTGAAGAATGTTGTGGGCAATCCTATGATTGGTCCTACTGGGTTTGATAGAGTAAGACAAAGAGTCTGGCAGGCCCTTAGACTGTTACCAATCCAAGGTTGTTCCCAAAGCCTTGAGTGGAGACCTTTTGGGAGACACTGAATACCCTGCAGCCTACTGGAAAACCAGTTGAAAAAGTGGAGGTTTCATACAGAACACATAATGGAAGGTCGTCACCTATTAACTGCAATGTTCTGGACTGCTACTGCCGAGACAATGCACGGCAAATCAAATCTAAGTGAAAGAAGGTAGTGGGCCTAACATCTATAACCCGCCAGGAATATAGAGATCATGCAGTCATTTTTTTTCGAAAGATTCTGTCAAGACAAAAATAGGCTGGTGAACAGCAGGAGGAAGTGCGATGAAAGTTGACGTTGATACAGCTTGAGGATCTTAATAAAAAAGAAATAAACGTGAGATCTTCTTGCTTTTGACATCTGGGTTTGTCGACGCTAACACAATGATCACCATGCCGGTACAGGGAGAATACTCTCAGGCCACCTAGCAAGGGCCATTGAATCCCGTGCTGGTAACAAACATTTTTGGAGGGACATTTCCACAAGTATAAGGCAGGAAAATGATGTATATACTGAAATAATGATTGTTTCTTGTTAGAAACAATGCAGGATCAGTATTAAACTTTGAGGGCAGTATAGGAACAAAGGGACCTTGTGTTTAATGGACATGATTCCCAAAAAATGGCGCTGCAATTTCGAAGAGTTGATAAAACAGATGAAAAAAAAATCACTGCATTCGTTTCTCCTACTGCATGGAATTTTATTTTGTTTCCATCAGAAAAACATGGTTATGAACTCCACCCTTATTTGTCTCCACAGATGAATGAGAAAAAAGCGCCAACCATTTAACTCAAGTAGTTCAAAGTAATAGTAAAGGCTGCTGATTACATGGTCACGGCGTCCTATCTGTTCTACTCATCCGATAATGCAGTGAGGCAGGAACTCCGAATCAGAATTCAAAGGTTGATTCCCACCTCAGCCAGCGATGGTTACTGACGTGTGTCAGGACATCCACATACAGCTTGTCTGAAGACTGTAACAAGCCTGCATCATTTCCCTGTTCACAATGGGTACAGTCAGTCGTCTGGTAATTTAGCATGTTGAAGGTGGAGGCAATGGCTATCGTATCTGTGAGATGATTAATCATTGAATCGTCTATGAGTTCATGCACTTCCAACTCTCATGCGCATGTGCCTCAAATTTTGGCTGGTCAGTGCTTAGTGGACAGTGGCAATAACATTGATTTTGATACTTAAGTCACTGATGGTCTCAGAACGTCTCACTGATCATAGGCTCGACTACCTGTGGGTTATGAATGGAGATGTGGTACATTTAAAAGTGAATGGAGAGCACGCGGAATGCTGGAAATTCCCAAGATGGTCTGGCAACCTCCCAAGTGCAAGACAAATATTGATCACGTTTCGAGTTTAAATTCTGAAGAAATTCTAATGGAAGTCAGATTGGCCTGTACATGCACGCTGTTTTGATCTCTCTCTATGTCTCTCCATGGATTATGCAACACCTGTTCAGTTTCTCCATTGGCGTTTGCTTCGATTTCCAAAATAAGCACAAAAATATTTAGAAGTTGTCTATTGAGATATGCAAAAAATGGTCATAATGGAGGTGTTGGAGAACGAATGAGGCCATTCTGAGTCCTCAACTGCTCCTGCTATTCCACAAGTGCTTGCCTATGATAGCTGGTTTTATTGCATCACGGTTCAATATCCCTTCAGTTCATCACACCCTCTGTATCTCCGCAATCGCTCGCCGCCTGAAAACAGCTTCCAGCATATATGCTCCTCAGGTATTCCCTGAACATGACCAGAACTACCCGGAGCCACTGTGCTTTCAGCAGCCAAATTAAATGCTGAATTCTTCCCATCCTCATTCCTGCTGTACTTTGTGGGTCATGCTTTGTCAAGTCTCTATGCACTTGTCTCCAATATCTTTAGATTGTTCATTGACAAGTCAATATTTTTACTATATGTCATATGTGAGCAATAGCAGAACGTTTCAGTTTTCAATTTCTTCCCATATGACCGGAAGAGGCAGAGGGGGAATTAAACCAGAGAGTCGATTGTGTCTTTCCCGCCATTGAAACAGATCGTGGCTGATCTGATCATCCTTCACTCCACTTCCTTTTCTTTTCTCAAGGGACTTATTCCCCTTATTAATTCCACACGCATTTTCATGAATGAGCCACATAGTCGTCTGTGGTAATGAACACCATATTAACCTGTGACAGAAGTTGTTCCTTAAGATCTCTCTTAAAGGGTTGACTTCCTTACCCAAAAAGGACACATTCCAACAAAGTGTCACCTCAAAGGAAGTGCTGGCTTCGCCAATGATTGTACGATGTTAAGCACCCATCCCTGACTCCTCAGTTACCGAAGAGTCCATATTCCTCACAAGAAGATCGAAGGAGTACACAAGCTTGAGCTGACAGGTGGCAAGTGGTTATTGCCCTGCACTAGTACCACGAAATACGCTCCTGCAATAAGAGTGAAAGTGAGGACTGCAGATGCTGGAGATCAGTGTCAAGTAGTGTGCAGCTCAAAATATTAGCATGTCAGGCCCCAAAAGAAGAACAGAAATTTCGACGTTTCAGGTAAAAGCCCTTCATCAGGAATATCACATTTCTGATGAAGGGCTTATCGCTGAACATCGACTGTCCTACTCACCTGATGCTGCTTGACCTGCTGTTATTTTCCAGTGCCACACTTCTGACCTCTAATCAGAGATAATGTAATCACTGCTCCTTGATATTCAATGTTGGCCTTTCGACAGTATTTCTTAATTTTGCTCTTTTAAGGCTTTCATGTTGACTTTTAATTATATTTCCTTACCGTTCTACATAATACATAGGATTTGTCATTGGACACCTCTGCATCTAAGATTGCGCCGGGAATGTGGACAACACGCACTTTTAACTTTGCTTCTCTCTCTCTGTGCTTGAGCACACTAGACAAATAGTCCAATTCTAATTCTAATTCTAAATCGAGTACATTCTAATTCTAGATTCCACCAAATGCATTCTGGGGAAGTGAGCACATATGAATCACATTCCTCTGAGAAAAGCAATTATTTCTCATCTCAGCTTTCAAAATATCTCTTTTTACGATGTATCCCAGTTTTCGTGGTCGAAACTATCCCACAAAAACAGAATAATTTGCTCAATGTCAACCTTATCAATTGCCTTTCTCCTAAACGTGTCTCAATCAGATAAACACTCACCCTTCTGAACTCCATCATGAGGTTCCAGTTCAAGCTAAAGTTACTTGCACTCCTTTTTTACAGCTTTATCATGTGTGGAAGCAACTTGATGAACGTCCGCTGAACTGCTTCCAGTGCCACCAAATCTTTCCTCAAGAACTTTAACCAAAACTGAACAAAATACTCCAACTGTGGTCTCACGAAATCTGTTTAATTATAATAACAATTTGCCTTCATATAATTCAGTCCATTTGCAGTAAATTCAGGATTCAATTTTCCTTTCTCCTTATATCCTGCATTATGGTTCAGGAGGATGGCAATTAAAGGACCTCAGGTATCTCCTAGGAATTTCCAACTGAACGAGATTAAAGTGGAATGAGTCTGTGGATGATTTGGAAATCATTAACTTTTATATGTCACCGAGCGGCATCAGGAAGGTGTGAAATAAGAAGTGACTAAGGAGAGATCCTTTGTGGGCGCGGTGTGCAGGTGTTTTATACTTTGAGTGAATCATTAAAGAAGATGTTGAACTGAATAATCACAAGTTCAGAAAAGTTTCAAACATGAGAGTGACACCTTTGGTTTGGAATGTATTTGCATCATCACACAAGCATGGTGATAAGACACATAGCAGCCAACATCTGATAAAGAGTCAGGACAGACCTTCGATACTGAATGTGGCTGCAATTGCTATTAAAACTGTCCGCATATGAACAACAAGAGAGTTCTGACATCAACACATTTACATGCATGGTCGGGGCTTGCTCCGCCTTGGTCCTGTCAAATTGACAGCAAAACCGAGTGGACGGACACTTTTGCTAAACATTCACCTCTGAAGAGGAACAGTCGTACTGATAGTCTCCGTCCTGTCTGCCACTCTTCAGTGAGCTGCAGGGACTGAGCTGTCCTTGGACATTGACCAACAGCTCACTCTCTTTTGTTGGGTACTGTGGTCAAACACTTTTATATTCAACTTCAAAATCTCTTCAGATTACTTCTTCAATCAGTGTAGTGTATATTGTGAAGCAGGTGTACATTGAACAGACGAAAACACACCCATAAAAAGATAAAAAAAAACACCGACTCGGTCGAAAGCTGCTTCAGTTCTTTCTACTGCCATAATTAGGGTACCATATGTCCACCAGCATCACAACACAGTATTCGTTGTGGCCAATGGGGCTCAATGTAGAGAAATTCAATGCATTTTATTTTGGTAAGCCAAACAAGGAAAGAACTTACACTGTTAATGGGACGTCTGGGGAATGTTGCCGAACAGAGATATCCAGTATTCAGTGACATGGTTACTTGAAAGTGGTTTCGCAGGTATACAGGGTGGTGAAGAAAAGCTTAACACGTGTTCACTTTAACAAATAGGAGATGGAATCAATCCCTTTTCTCTGAGAATGAATACTATGTGCGGATTGGCACGGACTCCTTAAAAAGTGCATCGTGTCTGCTAATGGCGACTCTGAGGAGTTCTAAGAGAAAATTCGAAGAGCAATGTATATTCACCTGGGTTTTCTGGTTCTGGCCGAGCTGATTCCTGTTTTAGAAGGAATATTTACTAGGCTTTTTTTAAGGGTGGATGCTTACCTGAATAGGATCATGGAAGAGCAGAAGAAGGCCATTCGTAATTCAAGATACTATTCTCTCCCGTTTAAAAGACTCGAATATGGAATTGATGGGCTGATTAGTGACAAATGGGTTTCTGCCAAATAAGTACGAGTACATGCACTTGGGTAGGCCCAACAAGGCAAGAGCTGAAAATGTGTTACTGGAAAAGCGCAGCAGGTCAGGCAGCATCTAAGGAACAGGAGAATCGACGTTTCGGGCATGCGTTCTTCTTCAGGAATGAGGAGAGTTTGCCAAACAGGCTAAAATAAATCGTAGGGAGGAGGGACTTGGGGGAGGGGCGTTAGAAATGCGATAGGTGGAAGGAGGTTAAGGTGAGGGAGATAGGCCGCAGTGGGGGTGGGGGCGGAGAGGTCAGGAAGGAGATTGCAGGTTAGGAAGGTGGTGCTGAGTTCAAGGGTTGGGACTGAGACAAGGTGGGGGAGGGGAAATGAGGAAACTGGAGAAATCTGAGTTCATCCCTTGTGTTTGGAGGGTTCCTATGCGGAAAATGAGGCGGTCTTCCTCCAGCGGTTGTGTTACTATGGTTTGGCGATGGAGGATTCCAAGGACCTGCAGTGGGAGGGAGAGTTGAAGTGTTGAGCCACGGAGTGGTTGGGTTGGTTGGTCCGGGTATCCCAGAGGTGTTCACTGAAACGTTCTGCAAGGAGACTGCCTGTCTCCCCAATATAGAAGAGGTAACATCGGGTGCAACAGATGCAATAAATGTTGTGTGTGGACGTGCAGGTGAATTTCTGGCGGATATGGAAGGATCCTTTGGGGCCTTGGAGGGAAGTAAGGGGGGCAAGTGTGGGCGCAAGTTTTGCATTTCTTGCGGTTGTAGGGGAAGGTGCCGGGAGGTGAGGTTGGCTTAGTGGGGGCTGTGGACCTGACAAGGGAGTCACAGAGGGAGTGGTCTTTTCGAAACGTTGATAGGGGTAGAAGAGAGAGTTCAATGTAGCTAAGTGTGAAGTGATTCACTTTGGTCAGTAACAAGAAAATGGAGTACTAGGCTAATGGTCGGATACTTGGTAGTGTGGATGAGCAGAGCAATCTTGGTGTCCATATTCACAGATCTCTGAAAGTTGCCACCTAGGTAAATAGTGCTATTTACATAGGCATATGGCGTACTTGCTTTTATTGGTAGAGGAATTGAGTTCCGTAGTCCTGAGGTCATGTTGCAGTTGTATAAGACTCTGGTGCGGCCGCATCTGGAGTATTGTGTGCAGTTTTTGTTACCATGCTGGAGGAAGGATGTAGAGGCACTGGAACGAGTGCAAAGAAGGTTTACCAGGATGTTGCCTGGCATGGTAGGAAGATCATATGAGCAAAGGCTAAGGCACTTGGGGCTGTTTTCATTGGAGAAAAGAAGGTTTTGGGGTGACTTGATAGAGGTGTACAAGATGATTATGTGTTTAGATAGGGTTGACCATGAGAACCTTTTTCCACGTATGGAGTCAGATATTACGAGGGGGCATAGCTTTAAATTAAGGGGTGGTAGGTATAGGACTGATGTTTGGGGTAGATTCTTTACTCAGCGAGTCGTGAGTTCATGGAATGCCCTGCCAGTAACAGTGGTGGACTCTCCGACTTTATGGGCATTTAAACTGACATTGGATAGGCATATGGAGGATAGTGGTTAGAGTAGGTTAGGTGGGCTTGGATTGGCGCAACATCGAGGGCCGAAGGGCCTGTACTGCTCTGTATTTTTCTATGTTCTTTGTTCTATATCCCTGGTGGTCAGGTCCGTTTGGAGGTTGCGGGAATGGCAATGGATGATATGATGTATGTGGAGGTTGGTGGGATGGTAAGTGAGGACCAGAGGGGTTCTGCCCTTGTGGCGATTGGAGGGACGGGGCTCAAGTGTGGAGGAACAGGAAGTGGAGGAGATGCGGTGCAGAGCATCGTCGATCATGCTGTGGGGAAATTGCGGCTTTGAAGAAGGAGGCCAACTGTGTTGTTCGGTATTGGATCTGGACCTTCTGGGAGCAGATGCTGTGGAGACGAAGGAATTTGGAATATGGGTTGGCGTTTTTACAGGGGGAAGTGTGGGAGGAGGTATAGTCTAGGTAGCTGTGGGATACAGACATTTATTATAAACCGACCGAGTCCCACAGCTACCGAGACTACAGTTCTGGAATGCTCATCGTATGAGATATGAAGTTTTATTGGAGAAGATGCAGTGGTTCTGGAGATTGGCCAGGATATTGCCTTGTGCTCGAGTGTTGAAGAGCGTTTCAACAGATTCAGCTTGTTTCCTTTTCAAATCAGCATTGCCCTTCTTAGAGAAGACGATGCTTCACTCCCGAAACTGACTGTGGCAGGTCGGTTAGATCAGCTTTGAAAAGTTGACATGCTGAATTTTTCGTTTTGTGTTCTTCCCTGGATGAGCATGTAGTCGAGAAAATAAGGATTTTACACTGAGTTCTATGACTCACTGGTTTGAACACAGCCGGAGGTTTGATGTAGAAATTTGGTAGCAAACTACAGGGAGAGCATCATTGGTCGAGAGAGAGTACACAAGTCATCCATATGAATGGAACTTGAATCAGAACGGGTAACTCTAAAAACTCAGAAACGTCTACTAGCTCTCCTCTCACTCTCACTCAATCATTCTTCATATTTCCACTTCGCTCTCCTTCCTCCCCCCTCCATCTCACACTCTAATCGACCACTTAACTTCTTGCTGTCCCAGTCTCATCGACATGCTCCTCCATCATGATTTCAAACACAGAGCAGTACCGCAAAAGAACAGGCCGTTGAGCTCATCGTGTCTGTGCAGACATACAATGTGTTTCTGAACTGATCCCATTCGTCTGAACATGGTCAGAAAGCTTTTATTTTCTGTGTACTCATGTTTTTTCCCAACATTACATTGAAAATTTGCTGTCGTATCTGTTTTAACGCTTCCTCACAAGCTGGCAGCGTGTTACAGGCACTTGCCATACTTTGCATAAAAAATAATGTTGCCTCTCATATCTACGTTAAAGGTTGTCCTTCTCATCTTAAACATGGTTTCTGATATTTCAACCTCTTGAAGATGGTCGTGCAATTCACTCTGTACATGCCACTTATAACTTTATCGACTTCCTTGAATGCACGACTTAACCTCTAAATCTCCCGTGAAGAAAAATATTGAACTTCTCCTCATGGCAAATCCATTCTGACCCAGGCAGCATCCTAATAAATCTTTTGCACGACATCTCCAAAGGCCTCCTGTACTGCGGAAAACGGAAGAGCACACAATGCTGCAAATGTCACAGAACAATATTTTTCACAAGCTGCCGAAAAACTTGCAAACTTTTATAGTCAATTTCCTGACTAATGAAGACTACTACTCCACACGTTTTCTTTACCACGTAATCTCTTTTTTTGCCACTTTCAGGCAGCAATGGATTTGCATCCCAATATTTGTCTGCGTATCAATGCTCCTCAGGGTCCTGCCAGTTACTGCATGAACTCCTCTTGCATCGACCTGCCAAAGTCAATAACTCTACACAGAGTCAGGTAATCAAAGAGATGCAAAACAAAGCAAAAGTCCCTTCGTTTCAACTCGTCCGTGACAACCAGGTAACCTAAGTTAATCTAATACTATTTGCCATCAATTTGTCCATATCCCTCCAAATCCCGCCAATTCGATAACCTATCAAGATACCTTTAAAATGTTATAATTTTAACATCCCACACCACTTCCTGGAGCTACTAATTTCCGACACGCACGGAAGTCTTTCTGAAAATGATGTCTCTAAGGTCCGATTCTAATCACTGCCAAATAAAATTCTTGCTCACCAGCATAAGTATACTTCCCGATCCACCCCTGCCAGTGTTCCACATGGACAATTTGCTCTGGAACTCACATGTTGTGTCCACGCACCCTATCTACCCACCCTCCACACTTGGAACCTTCACTTGCCGCCAAAAAAAAGTTAACATTTACCCCTTAACTCTGTTCAAGGCCCCAAAGTATGTTGTCAAATTCATTTGAGATTTTTCCGAACATTTACCCACTACATCTACTGTGTCCCTTGCTCTCGATGTGGTCTTCTCTACATTGGGTACAGGACTGCAACCCCTGTAGATTTTCTGGAAACCCACCGCTCAGTGGCCAACCACGTCATCTCACCCTCACACTACTCCAAGGACAAGCAAATTCAGGGCCTCCCCCACCACGAAATTCGAACCACCAGGCAACTGGAAGAAGAACGTCTTGTCGTCCACAGTGGGACCTTTCCGCCACACAATGTAAATATCTACTTCAATAGTTTGCACAGGTGCCGTTCCTCCACCTGAACCTGAACCAACGCTACAAATTGGCGCTGCCATATTGACATGATGTACCTGTTCATCTTCCTTCCCAACTATCCATTGCATCCTTTCCAACACTGTCACGATAAACCCATACCTGCATTGACCTGTTATCTTCCAAATTAACTTACTGCACTGCCAACTGCACACTTAGATTTATGTCTCTGAGCCCTTCCAATCCCCTCCCAGTTTTGGCAGTTGCTGCAAAATACAAATGCTGTTGATTGAACTGTGAATCTTCTCCATAAAATATATAGGAGGTTAAATCTTGTCATGGGATTTGGCTTCAGAACCAAACTCGATGTTGTACTTTCTCTCTGAAGGAGTACAATGTAGAAAGCAGGAGTCTTTGTCAATCCAGAATTACTCGCCTTGTTTATTAGCCTTAAATTCATGACAGCTTTGATCCAAACTTCGACAAAGAAGAAGTACAAGTCGTGAGTTGAAAGTGATTATCCTTAAAAGTAAGGCGTTAATTTGAGTGAGGTTTGGAATTCAGGATTTTAAGGCAAACGAGAGTCAATGAGAATCCAATCCAGAAGAAAACCCCATTCTTTGAAAAACTGATTATTGTCTGACTTCTTTTTACAGAATCCCTGTAGTGTGTAAACAATCCCTTCCGCCCATCCAGTCCACCCGGCCCTCTGAAGAGTTATTTACCAAACCCAATCAACTGCCCTGTTTTCCTATATTTAGCCCTGACTAGTCTACACATTGCTGTAGACTATGGGCAATTTAGCACGGCCAATTCACCTGACATGCACAACTTTGCATTGTGGGAGATAACAGGAGCACCCAGAGGATATGGCTAGAATGTGTAAAATCCACACAGGCAGTCGCCCAAGTCTATGACCGAAGCCATATGCCTTGTACTGTGATGCAGCACAGTTAAAGACTGAACCATCTTGCTTCCCCATGCGACTGTGCTGCTGCTCATTATATTTTCTAATCACTTAATGAGAGCCTGTCCCAACATGCTCTGTTTTTTTTGGTCACAGTAGGAAATATTTCACCCGCTCTTCTCAGCTACCCTAACGAATTGCAACAACTTCAACCATGAGCAAATCCATCCACACCCTACCCACTCTCAATCCTTTGCATATCTATGGAGAAAATTCCAAATTGCTCCAATGTCCACAGTTGAAGGTTATCACCCAGAAACTATGCAAGCAATGCTCAATTGCGTTTGCTGTCTCCAGAATATTCACTCTCATCTCAACTGAATGCCACTGCTGGAAGAGCGCTGTTCTGACAGAGGGTCAGTTCTGACGGAGTGACGGTCTGTTAGAGAGTCACTGCTGAGGGATCTACACATTATTAGAGGGTTCGCGCTGTGGGGTTCCTGCAATATTGGAATGTTCGTGCTGAAGACATGGTACAATTGGAAGTATTAGTGCTGAGGGAGCAGGGCTGCCCAATTGCGAGCACTGAGACAGCTCCCCACTAGTGAAATATCTAAATGCAACATTGAGACGAGTTAGAGATAAATTAAGTGATTTTAATTAACACAGATCGAAGAAAATGTCATGTTATGATGACTCAGAGGATCTCTCTGTAGTTAGACAAGTTGTTAAAGTGGTGACGTCACAGTCGACAGTCACAACTCCCCAGTTGTTTTCATCATCTGACCACGCAGCAGGTATAACCCCAGAAACATTTGTTAGGGACTTTGTACTCATCACTCCGACAAATCGTTTGTCTACAGGTCCCAGGAATTTTGTCGCACCCAAAGATCTCACCTGAAAGGAAAAGAATTCCAGAGTATAAGTCGACATACATTATGCAAGGTTCTCCAAGTGTGTTTGGGAAAAGCGAGATTTGACAGAAAAAGTGCACTGTGCTCCTCGTGTGATCTGGCCAGGTGCGATACAGGTCGGGGCTCAACGACGCATTCCCAGCATGGTCTATTAGGAGAGGTAGCACATGGTCAGTGCACCATAGTCTACTGTGGTCTGTTATCGAGAATGCAGACAGGGGATGCACACTGTCATTCTTCTGTGATCTGAACAGGGGAGGTGGAGCCAGATACTGAGCTCTGTGGTTAGAGTTTGGCATAAAGAATGGACTCTCAGATCAGAACCATCCTTTGTAACAAAAACTTAAATGTACATAGAAGGTTTAATATAAAAGGAGTGCATTCCTCGGTAGCTGAAGTAATGCGCACAAATGAGATTTTTTTTGTGAAATTTGGCAGCAACCAAAAACTGAGAGTGCTTCATTCAGGTTCAGCCCTTTTTAAAAACTACGGATTGCAAGAAGAATTAAATTGAGAGAGATCTCTGGTTCACCTGAATGACGTTTCAGTTGTATCAATGCCTCCCATCTCTCGGAGTAGCTCGTCAGATTGAAAACTGAAATGCTTACTTACCCCCATAGATAATACGACCTCTTAATCCACATTCAGACTCGATAGGCTTTTCCAGCACCAGAAGCACAAACACCAAGAGCTGTGCTCCCAACATATTCAGCTGATCTCGTTGGAGCGATACTGAGACGATCCAAGCCCAGCATGCATTTGTAAGAACACAAAGTATTTTCAGTTAATGAATAAACCTGTTTGGCAATTATTGCATCCAGCAGAAACTGAACACTGCAGATGCTAGAGATCAGGGACGAAGAGTCTGGTTCTCGAAACGCACAGCTGGTCAAGCAGCATCAGAGGAGCAGGAGATTCGACGGTTCGGGTATAAGCCCTTCATCAGGAATTCCTGCTGAGGGCGAATGCCCAAGCCGACGACATTACTGCTCCATGGATGCGGCCTGATATGCTGTCCATTTCCAGCAGAATACCTTTTCATTAAGTATTGCACCCACTCCGGCATGTTGTAGTGATATTTCCGAACTTAAATTTAAAAAAAAATATCACCTGGTGAAACTTATCCACGCTGCGTGAGTTTTATTGTTTTAATGTCACTCTGAAGGTGCTTTGCATCCTTGCAATTCACTATTGACTCTCATCAATGTCATTTCCAAACTGAGGGATTTTACCCTCATTAGCTATCTCGAAATGATTCTTCAAAGTAAGAAAAAATACCAAGGATTCAGAAAGTCATCCCCTGGCAGCGACACTTCAGCTTGTCTCCGATCTGACAAATGACTTCTGTTCCCAATCCTTTCAAAATTTCACATCCATGCTGCCAATGACCAATCAATCGCAAACATTGAGAATTTGCTAATCAATTTGTCAAGTGACACGGCAGCAAAACGTTCTGAAACTCCAACAAAAAGATCGTTTACAGTACTCCCTCATATACTGACTTTGAAGCATCATCAAATACCTGAATCAGCTTTATCAGGCAGGGCCTGCCCTTGACATAAAACGTAGACTGTCACATGTTGTTTTATTTTCCATCTTGTGTCTATTTTAACTTATTCTGCATATTGGCTCACATCAGTGTTCACATTATTGATGTCAAGCGAATATGTCTGCAATTTGTGAGATGAGGCAAAAGTAAGGACTGCTGATGCTGGAGATTAGAGTCAAGCGCATTCCGTTGGAATTGCACAGCAGCTCAGGCAGAATCCGAGGGGCAAGATAATTGCTTACTCATCTGAGTTTGCTCGATTACACATGTCTTAAACATGTGTGACATTTCAGACATCTGGCGTTTAAGGTCATTGAAGAAGGATATGAATGCAACTGGGCCGAGGGCACAATTCTGTGGATATCCTGTGCTGAAATGATCAGACCTCCAGAGTGACTACTGCATTGCTCTGTGACAAATGCATTTGTAACCATTGGATCCCATAGTCTCCATTATCCCTACCGATCCTTGAAGCCAAACTCAGACAAATACCACTATGCTGTGAACAATAGTTGCTCTTTCATTTGTGCATTTAGTCCATAGCCTTGCTGTATGTTTAGCGAATGTCCCACGAAATCACAAAACACTCGGGGTGCAGCAGGAGGCCGCTCAATCCAAACTTTTCGAAGTTTCTCTTTGAACGTGCGTCATGACTGAATGGCAATCTCCTTGGTTTCGCAAGAACTTTGTCTATCCATTCTGCTCAAGCCTCCATTAAATGCCACTTTTCAGAACCTCAATGGAATCTGCCTCCGGCTTATATCCAGGCAGCAATTACAGAATAAATCTCCGTGTTTTGAGAGATAAATAACTTTTCTATCTCGAGTATGATGCTTTTCGAGTCACTTGAAATCTATGTATGACTCCACACACCGTGGTACTCTGTTTATTTACGAGCGAGACACAGTCTATTTTGATCACCTCTGATTAACAACATCATGGTTTTAAAGTCTCTCATTCTATTCCTGTGCAAGGCGGAATGTGCCTCGTCCTAATATCCTCAGAACTGCGTTTATTACATGTATCCTATACTTGTAAACCTCTTTTACACTATCTCTGTCTTCGTTGTGTTCACTTCCAGCTTAGACTGTGACATCCACAAATAAAGATGATGGCAGAATTCAAATGGAGGCTGGAAACCGTCGAATTCGAGGACAAGACTGGGATAACTGGGGAGAATTAAAAATACAAGATTCACCGAGAATCGATCACAACCCTTGAAAAAACGTCTGAAGTTTCCCATCGACGATGGACGCAATGTTTGACTGTGTGAAGCTTATATTTATGTGTTATCGACAAAATCATCACAAGTTATTTTACAGTATTTAGGATTGAATCTGATGATCGGATATGCAACCATTCAGATTTTTGCATTGTCCCTGAGATAGACACTGAGCTGTTGCATCATGTTCTTTGACAGATCATTCCATGCAACCTATGGCAAAACTGCATGGTGACCGGCGAGAAGACTAAGCCATTTGGAAGAATTTATTCAACATACCAACACAGAATCAACACGGTTTCAGAATGTGGAAAAATAATCATGCTGCGTGAGAGAGAAACAAATAGAGATAGCATGAGGCAGAACACAGATGGTGATGGAAGAACGAGGACAGAGTGGGAATAACGCAAATGATTGGAATTCTATCAAGAGAACGGTGCAGTGGAACTCATGTAGAGAGAGTGTTAGAAAGAGACAGAAGAAAAGCAGAGAGTGAGAGACAAGAGACAGGAGGTGAAATCAAGTAAGACAGAGCCGCAGATTGAGTGATAAAAATAGAGGCATATAGGAAGGAAAAGAACAAAGAAAGAAAGGAGTGAAAACAGAAAAAGACAGAGAGAATAACGAGAAAGTTCGGGACAGAAGTAAATAAAAGAAAAGATGAGAGGCCGAGATGGAATCACAGAATGAAACAAAAATGCAGCACAGAAGAGGCCGTTTAGAAAATCAAATCTACACTGCCTAAAATATGGCTACAGTTGTAAAGGTTCATCGAGAGAACTCAGGGAAAGTTGGTGGAAAAACAGAGGCTGAGATCATTTTACAGCACACTTTACCAGTCTTTGTGCAGGCAAGGAATTCCTGTCGACGTACTGTTAATGTTACAATCCTGCACTATCATTGTCCATCTCACTCTCCCTCTTTGTCTCTCTTGTTCTCTGTTTCTCTCGCCCTCTCTCTCTCTCTCTTTCTCTCGTTCTCTCTGTCTCTCACTCTCTCTCTCTCTCTCTGTCTCCGCCCCCCCCTCTCTCTCTGTATCTTTCCAATTCGTGAAAGTTCTGTAAACTGAGCAGATGGGGCCATTTATGATCTCTTACTGCATTCTAAGAATCGGTGCACGTTTATTTCAGCAGCTGCTGTACAGCACTTAAGGCAAGTCGGTGGTGCTCTCGACGTCGCTAAAAGGTATTTCAAATGAAGTAAACAGCTTCAAACCTGGGCATCTATGGAACGCGGTGGACCAAGAAAAACTGAAGATGAGATTGCACTGGTACAAGAATTTAGATCACCACCACATTGTCAAAGACAGTTTGGGCTGGGCATAGAATGCCCGTCGCACAACAGGGAAACAGATCGCACCAATGAAAGAAAAACAAAACTGAACTTAAACGTTATTGATAACCTCACAGCCTGGGTATTTATTTCAATCTCTATTTCCCACCGACAGGGTTTAAATGAAGAGGATATTAAGCACCAAGCACATCTCACAGATGATGGACGGTCTTGCTGAAGGTAGAATAAATAAATAAATAAATAAATAAACAAACAAACAAACAAATAAATAAATAAATAGATAAATAAATAAATAATCGCCATATGTACGACCTTGATGCCGTATGAGGCGTGTTGGCCAAGGGTGCCGAGAGACAAATATGAGGGGTGTGTGCCTGGGGGAAAGGTAGCTGCGAATGCAACAGGCAGATGAAGGTAGGGAAAAGTTGATTGGTAGGAGTGGAGGGTGGAGTGGATAGCTCAGAACGAATGTAGCCAGATCTAGATGGAGGTGCTGAGTTGGAGGCTTGGGACTAGCATAAGTGGGTGGGCGAAACTGGCGAATCCACATTCAACACGTGTGGTTACAGTGTTTCCAGTTGAAAGGTGATGTGTTCTTCCTTCAGGTATCTGATGGTCATGGTTTGGGGAAATGTGATCCTCTGAAGAGTTTTATCATCAAAACCCACAACCAGTTATTGACTGCGTGGTGCTGGAAAGCACAACTGGTCAGAAGAGCTAGAGAATTGTTGTGTCCAAATCTCTAAAAATTCTGGACGATATCCACTTATTTGGGCAATGGAAAATCATATTTATGCCAAAAAAGTATCAAACGCTGACCATGCAATAAGAAAGAAACAAACTATCGTCCCTTGACATTCAATGGCATAACAATCATTGAGTCCCATACTGACAACATGGGTTGCTGGGTAGGGGGTTCAGGGGGGTAACGTTGACCAAAAAATCAAAACATTCAGTGTTGTGGCAGGTAAGAATCTTGGAATCCTGCAGTGAGTAGCCCACCTCCTGACGCCCGGTATCCTGTCCACCATCAACAAGCCAAACGTCAGGAGTCTGATGGGATGCTTTACAAGTCCCTGGAAAAGTACATTTACAATAACTTCGAGAAGCTCAAGGCCATCCAAGATAAACAGCCCACTTGATTGCCATCACATCAAATATTCACTCCGTCCCAATAGACACTCAGCAGAAGCAATTTTTGTTTACTTCAGATATTCAAGAAAGATACTTAGACTTAACGTTCCTAAAAAATAACCACGGCATTCTAGAAGGACGATTTGTCCATTATTCCTCTGCTGTTTCTGTGCACAACTATCTGAGGTTGTGGACACAATAAGAGCATAGATTCCCAGCAGCTTGATGAAGTGTGTCAGGCAGGATGGCCATTCCCTCTTCTTCAGAAGTAAACACTGAGAAAAGCAACAGCAAGTCATTGGAATCCTGTAACCGTTGGAAGAATATGGTAGTGGTTTGACCTGATAGTCAGCATATCTCAGGCAATGGGTCGGCTTGAGAAGGTGGGACCTGCCATGGTATGAATAGAGATGCAATGCCAGATAAAGTCATTTGAAAAGAAAATGACAAATCGTTTGCAAGTGGTGAAGCTATTCAATTGGCAATGGGATCTAACTTTCACTGAACTGTGACCACTTTTCACAGATGCACCAGACAAAGCATTTTCCCTGGATGCATCGGACTTTGATATGACAACAGCTCAGCTGAAGACTGGAAGAAATTACAGAAAGCTGTGGTCACTCTCTAGAACAACACTCAAGCCAACCTTCAATCCATTCACTCCACCTACACTTCTTTTTTGCCGCGGTAAAGCATTCAACATCATTAAAGCCCCACCCCCTACTCCCCAGTTATAATTTCTTCCAACATTTCAGAGTCATATAAAGTCAGGGAGCCGACAGCACAAAGACAATCCCTT
This sequence comes from Hemiscyllium ocellatum, assembly GCF_020745735.1. Taxonomy (NCBI): domain Eukaryota; kingdom Metazoa; phylum Chordata; class Chondrichthyes; order Orectolobiformes; family Hemiscylliidae; genus Hemiscyllium; species Hemiscyllium ocellatum. Next base: position 89,415 of record NW_026867555.1, read on the forward strand.
TGGCCCAATTTGATCCATGCCGACCAAAATGTCCATCCACACAAGCCGCATTTCCTTGTTGCATATCCTTCAAATACTTTCCTATCCATGCATTTGTACAAATGCGTACTTCCACTGGCAGCTTATTCCATATGTGCACTACCCGCTGTGTCAAACAGATGCTTCAGGTTCCCATTTACACTATCCCCTCTAAGCTTAAACTGATGCCCTCTTACCCTCGACTCCTTAAACTTGATAAGAAAAACTGAGTGAATTTTTTCTCTTCTGTCATACAGAAGGTACAAATGCTTAAAGGCACTTGCTGAACGGTTCAAGAACCTTTTATTCCCCGCTCTTGTCAGATTTCCGAATGGACAACTCAAACTTGAAACCTTAATTACCGTTGCTCTCTGCACACTATTGCAGCTGAAACTTCATATTGCTCGCTCTGTTTAATTACCCCTGTGTCTTTGTATGTTATAATCAACCATACTGCAGGCAACATGAAGTGTTTAGGTGTCATTTGGGGCATGTCACAAAATAAATCAAAATACATCAAATTTATTTCTGGCATCGCTCTCCAGCATGAACTCCAACATCGAATCTTAGCAATAATGCATATGTGGAAAGCTGAAATAATTTTTGCAGGTAAATTAAAATAGGAAAGGTAAACACGAGGGAACATGAATGGCAAGCGAAAAGGGAGAGTGTGAGAAACAGTTAGGAAGAGGAAAATGAGATAGAGAAAGAAAACAAAGGGTTTCTCAGACAGAATAATCAAGTAGAGGCTATGGAATAGTGAAACGAAAAGTAAACATAACGGGAGAGTGGGAGTGGGGTGGGAGATAGAAAGCAGAGTGAGCTGCTGGGAACTATATATATCGGGAAAGGTGCCGAATTGTATTAAATAACTGGCAGTACCATCCAAAATCCTATGACGTCTCACAGTAGTGGACACACATGCATTGCCTATTGTCTGCTGTCAATGTTTTGTCGGGGTGAGGGCGGTGGGATCGGAGGAAGAATTCAACCTATTTGCACATAAGCAGTTCTAATGTTACCAACAGTGTAACGGCTAGTCTAGTGAAGGCTTATGTTTTGGTGCCAGTTCATAGTGGGGAAGGGCTGCAGTGTAAAGGTGGTGGGGGAAACTTTAGTATGGATTCCGTGAAGTATTTGAATTTGGGAAGCTTCAGCACCGGTAGGAATCGTCCAACTGAATCTGTGTGAAGACCGAGTTGGACAAAAAAGTAAATTGCTTCCGATGTTGATTAACTGCAACCTGCAATGCGAAGGGAGTAGAAGCAGTCATACCATGCGGCGTTGGAAGTATATATGCATTTGGAACGGAAAGTTGTAGCCGAATCTTCAGAAAACGAGAAATGGTGTGTACACATAATCTCCCAGCCTCTTTGAAAGACCTAAATGCATAATTTCTTTCCCATTTGCAATGGGTTTAAGTACAGACTCAGTCTGTTATTGCTTTCACGCATGCCATTCATGGCACCAAAAAACAACAACCATTTTGTAACCTGAATAAAAAAGACATGATTTCAAAGTTGGTTTTATGTGTCCTAGTTTCCATGTGGAGGGATGGTATATGAACTCACACCTCCTAGATCAAAGATCAGAAGATCATAAATCATTCTTCCTTCAAACCACAAGAACTCTCAGTACTTTTCCTGTTATTGTTGGATCCTTATGACTAAACATTTGGTTGAGAATCAGTTGTAGAGCAATTTCTACTCAAGTTTACATAACCAGGTTCAACACCTAGAGGCCAATACATTGATAGGACCACTTCTTTGTCAGGGATGCGAGAGAAACAATCTCTTTTTTTTTGGACATTGGTTCCGGCCTTTAAATATTTGCCTCTTAGATTGATCTCACTGGCCACAATGCTCCATTCAGTCTTGTGGGCTCTACAGTGGCTGCAATGTCCCACTGAAAAGACTGGAAAGGATCCAGTATCTCATTAAGTGTTAAAGACAGTCTGCACGCAGTTGAATGTCCAAATATTAAATCCACACACTGCAGACGTTATGACACCATAGGCAATGCGCATGTCGCTGAATGATGATTGCCCAAATATCTGGATTCCCACATTGTAGACATTGCATTACCATAGACAATACAGACTCTGCAAGTGCAGTGTGTTGAAATGACAGTCATCTCACGCTGTCGACATTGCTATACTGTAGACAACACAGGTTACACAATACTGATATCAGGGGACAACACCCCACAAACGTGTATGAGTATGTGTGTATGTGGGTCTTTGTGTGTGTGTGTGTGTGTGTGTGTGTGTGTGTGTGTGTGTGTGTGTGTGTGTGTGTGTGTGTGTGTCTTCTGTGTGGGTTGGGGTTCGTGTGTGTGAGAGAGAGTGAATATGTGTGTAAGTGAGTGTGGAGTGTTGTAAGTCTATGAGCGGATACATGTGTGAGTGTGGGATTGTGTGTGTGTCGGGGCGCGAGGTTGTGAGTGTCTGTGAAAGTGAGTGTATATGTGTGTACGTGAGCGTAGGATGGTCTAAGTCCCTGAGAGGATGCATGCGTGAGTGTTGGAGTGTGTTTGTCTGTGAGGGTGTCGGTGAGTGCCTGTGTGCGTATCTCTCTATATGTATGTCCGTCTGTATGTCTTTGTGTATAGGAGTGCTTGTGTGTGTGTGTGTGTGTGTGTGTGTGCGCGCGCGCGCATGTGTGTGTAGGATTGTCTGTATGTGTGTAAAGTGGAATCGTGGTCACCTGCAGTGTGGGGTGGGTGTTGTGAGTGTCAGGAAGAGAGAGTGCATATGTGAGTGCATGAGTGTAGATTAAGTCTCAGTCTCTGAAATAATGTATGTGCGATTGTGAGAGTGTATGTGTAAGGGTGTGTGTGTGTATCTGTGTATGTGTGCCCTTGTGTGTAGGAGTGCCTGTAATTGTGTGTGCGTGTGTGTGGGTGTGTGCACGCGTGTGTGTGTAGGAGTGCCTATGTGTATATCGTGCAATGGTGGTCACGTGTTGTGTGACATGAACCCAAGGTCCCGTTTGAGGCCCTCCCTGTGGGTATGGGCCGTAGCTGTCAGCCTATTTGTGGATCTTAGCTATTAGTGGCCGAACAGAGGCTGATAGCAAAGTTCGAAACACAAAGTGAATGCCTCAACCTCGGGACCTTGGGTTCACGTCACACAACACGTGACCACCATTGCACGATCTACACAGGCACTCCTACACACGCAATGGGTTTAAGTACAGACTCACTTACACACGCACGCACAATTACAGGCATTCCTATACACACGCATATACACGGGCACATATACATCGACACCCACACACACCCTTACACATACACTCCCACAATCGCACATGCATTCTTTCCGAGACTTAGACCAATCTAAACTCACGCACACACATATACTCTCTCTCTTCCTGACACTCACAACCCCACCGCACACGCACACATGCATCCACGCACAGACTGAAGACATGTTACCCTCACATTCACACACAAATGCACTCTCTCTCACACTCATAAAACACCAACCCAGACAGACACACACACAAAGACCTATATGCGCACATACACGTTTGTGAGATGAATTTCTACTTGCAGTGTTACATTGTACTTTGCTCTTAAACTGCATGAACTCATGTAAAACTCTGTTACCTGACCATTTTGATTAGAATCAATCTAAATATCTTGGCACAGACAGAAAACAATGGTGGCGAACACCTTCGACATATTGTCTAGCTAACACGAATTGTTACAATTAACCTGAGAATGCAACTTTATAAAAAAAAAGGCTTTGTGATTCAAACATGAAAGAATTCAAACTACCATGGTATTCGAACAAATGAAAGACTCAACAGACAATCAATGTATTTTTCAAAGGGTAATTTCAGTTACATCACACTGTAATCTTTTGTTATAAAGTCTGTGCCTTACAATTGTGTCCTCTACAACTGCCTGATGAAGGAGCGGCGCTCCAAAAGCGGGTGTGATTCCAATTAATCCTGTTGAAATATAACCTGGTGTTGTGTGATTTTTAACTTTGTTTTACTATTCGTATTGCTTTATTGCAGTCTGTATAATGGTAAGTAGCCAAGCCAGACAATAGACATTGCATTTCTGCCATATTTTGGAGATGCCAGTGTTGGACTGGGGTGTGCAAAGTTAAAAATTATAAAACACCAGTTACTAGTCCCACAGGTTTATTTTGGACCAATAGCTTTCAGAGCGCTGCTCCTTCATCAGGTGGTTGAGCTTATAATATCGTAAGATCATTTGTTAAGCTTGTCATCTTTTGGAATGAACGTGTTGGTTTCAGATTTTTCATATGTAAATTGAGGAACTGGTTTAATGTTACATTCTCAAGTGAACTTTAACAGTTGGAATCATCTTGGCTCGGGTAATTCATTTAAGATGTGAGGTGCCCTTTGTGAGACTGTCGGCGCCAGAATGTTCGGACTTATTCTCTTCTTAAAAAAAATACAAAATCGCACTTAGATTCATGCAGTTTTTGAGCAAAACAAAATGTAATTTTTCAAATACAAATTCACGTCACAATCCAATATGTGTCCATTGGGGTGTGTCTGTTGGGTGGGGAGCTTGATGAGTGTCTGTGAGAGAGAGCTTGACTATGTGTGCGCCTGTAAGTATGAAATGGTATAAGTCTGTGGAAGGAGTGCATGTGTGCGTGTTAGTGTAGGAGTGTAAATGTGTGTGTATGATAGAGAAACTGCGTATCAGACAGGATCTGTGTGAGTGTATGTCTGCAGGTATGTATATGTAGGGGTGTATGTGTGTAGGAGTGTCTGCGTGCCTACGTGTGTGTGCATTTGAGTGCCTGTCTCTAAGTGTGCGTCTGTCTGTGTATGCGTCTGTCATAGTGTGCGTCTATGTGTATGTGTCTGTGCGCATATGTATGCCTGTGTCTGTGTGCGTGCAGTGCAATAGGGTGCAGTGAAGTGTAGTGGAGTGTAATATAAAGAGGTTCTGCGATTTACATATGAAAGAACTGAAACCAACGTGTTCATTCTAAAAGCTGAGAGACGTAAAAAAAATTCCAGGTTTTTTTTTCAATTCGCAATTTCAATTACATCACACTGTATTCGTTTGCTGTAAATTCCTGATAAAGGAGCTCCGAAAACTAGTGCTCCCAAATGAATGTGTTAGATTACAACCTGGTGTTGTGTGTTTTCATAAATTTGTATTACTGCACACAACACACAGCGTACTCACTTTTAAGTGTCAAAATATCTATTTTATTAATGAGTAGATATTGCATTACAGTAGATACTATGTACATTGAACACTGCTGAGTGTCTGTGTCTCCGTTAGTTTACACAGGGTAATGTAGTAATGTGCACAATACGCTGGCTGAATAATATTGAGTACCAGAATAGCAGTCCTCCGACGCTATCGACATTGTAATACTGTATATTATATCTCCTTATGTGTCTGACATATGATAGATTCAGGCATGTTAATATGTGTGTTGTGGAGGGGCTGCGTGTGCATAAGTTGGTGAGAGAGTATGTGTTTGTGTTTGTATGAAAGTGTGTATTTTGTATGTTTGTCGATATATGCACGATGTGACTGTGATTGTGAGTGTATCTATTTGTGCAAGTGTGCGTTACTTTGCGGGTGTAGCTGTGCATGTGTATGTGTGTGTTTCTGTATGTGTATGTCCATGTGAGGGTGTGTGTGCATCTTATGTCTGTGTATACACGTGCGAGACGAAGTGAGAGTGCGTGTCACTGTGTGTGTCTCTTTGTGTGAGAGTGTTACTGTGCGGTCAGACATTCATCACCGAGCCTCTGTGGTTTTATGCAGACGTCTTATTGGGTGAAGTGGTCAGTGCGCCTCCAGTGAATTGCTTCTCATTTGTCTCGAATGGTATTTATGTGTCTGTGTTTTCCGGCACAGTTATTTGAATGGGCAGGAAGCAAAACGATTCAGAAACTTACGAAATGAGAGACTGGTCGAGATAAAAGTTCTAGATCTGCGCACACTTGGATTGCCGAGGGATCTGTTGCTATGTTATAATTTTATATGTTCTTTATTCTTTGATCGATACAAAAACTATTAGTGTTAAGGGCAGGGGTAAATGCAAGGGAATGGGTGGGTCTCGCTTTGGCGGGACGGTGTGGACTTGTTGGGCCGAAGGGCCTGTTTCCATAGTGTAAGTAATCTAATCTAAAGCAGACAACAGAGCGAGATGGGCAGGTGAGTTTAATCCCTGAGTAACTTTCTAGTAAGCTGATGCAAATTTCTTTACCTTTTTATCATGCATACTAAGATTGCATTAGTTACTCTTCGCGTGTTAATTTGTTTTATTGTTAACATCCCGAAACACAATCCCTCTACCAATAAAGGCTCAAGCACCGTATCCCTTCTTTACAGTCCTATAAAAATTGGTTGCAACATTCAGAAATCTATACACATGGACACAGAAACCGTTATGCTCATCGACAACACTAAGAATATTATCAAAGTGAATTATCTCACACTTTTCCGCATTAATCTCCATTTGCCACCCCTCATCCCAGCTCTGAATCTCATATATATTCCTCTGTAACCTGCAATATCATTCAGCACGATCCACAACTCCATCGAACTTTGTGTCATCCGCAAAGTTGCTTACTCACCCTTCAACACACAATTATCCAGATCATTTGTGAAAATGACAAACGGCAGTGGCCCCATACCAGATCCATGCGGGACTCCAGTAGTAACTGAACTCCAGGATGAACATTTTCTATCAACCACTATTTTTTGTCTTCTATCCGCTCAACAATTCCTGATCCAAACCACTAAATCACCTTCAATGCTATGCCCCTGCATTTTGTGCAATTTTCTGCTGTGGGTAACATTAGCTAAAGCTTCAATGAATTCCGTATACATCATATCCACCAATTTACCATCATCTAACTGTTCGGAAAGCTTCTCAAAAAACTCAATAAGCTTTGTGAGGCAAAACCTACTCTTCACAAACCCGTGTTAAATATCCGTAATCAATTTACTCCTTGCTATACGATTACAAATCCTATCTCATATAATCCTTTCCAACATAATTATAACAACCGAATTATGGCTCACTGATCCATAATTGCCAAGGCTGTCTCAGCTCCACTTCTCGAACAAGGGGACAACAGTTGCTCTCCTCCAGTCTTCTGGAACTATATATTAGGCAATGACGATATGAAGATCAGAGCCAAAGGCTCAACAATTACCTCTCTAGCTTCCAAGTGAACCCGAATATAAATGCCTGCCAGAATTGCTAACACGCTCTCCTCATGAACTTCAACCCCGTCTGGCCTAACAGACTTATCTCAACATTGTCCTCGACAAAATTGTCTTTTTCCAGAGCGAATACTAATGAGAAGGGTTCATCTAGCTCCTGTCTTGTATCCTCGAACTCCACTCACAATTTCCCACAACTGTCCTTGAGTAGCCGTAATCGTGCCCCAGTCATTCTTTTATTGCTGACACACCTGTAGATAGCATTATAATTATCCTTGAACCTACCTGCCCAGAACTTCTCATGTCCTCTCATGGCTCCTCTAAGCTCACTGTTTCTGACCTTCCTGGCTAACTTGTTACTCTCAAACGACATAGCAGAGCCTTCGGGCCTCATCTTTTCCTTCTGTTTACAAGATATTCAATTTCTTTTGTAAACCAAGGTTCCCTCGCACTACCAATTCCTCCCTGCCTCACACATACGTACATATTAAGGTCACGCAGTCGCTGTTTCTTGAACAAGCTCCACATTTCAATTGTGTCCAACCCCTGCAGTTTCCTTCTCCATCCTTCCAACATAAATCTTGCCTAATTGCAACATAATTGTCTTTATTTCCACCTATAACTCTTACCCTGCGATCGTCACCTATCCCTTTTCCATCACTAAAGTAACCATAATCGAATTCTGGTCACTATTACCAAACTACTCACCCCCAGCTAAATATAACACTTCGCCTAATTTATTGCCTAGTATTAAATCCAATAATGCATAGCCTTTTTCTGGCCTATGAATATACTGTGTCAACAAACTCTCCCATTCACATTGGACGAATACTGACTCGTCTAAAGTTCTCGACCATCGCATTTCCAGTTAATATTTGGAAAGTTAAAGCCCCCATTAAAACTGCGCTTTTACTTTATCGCCAACTTAGCTTTTGAATGTTCATCTCTCACGAGATGTAATATCAAGACTTTATTTCTGTTGCAAAAGTTGTGAGTTTTTGATTTCTTACCTGATTCCTGTTTCATCATCTAGTGTGATATTTTTAAAGGCAGCCTTGCCTTCAATTTAACCATTCTATAACATTTGGCACAAGGTCCAAATATTTGGTGGCTGAATTTTGTATCATTAGTTTCTCCTTAATCAATTTTAGTGTATTTTGACTTCATGCCCGAAATCTGGTTCAAATGAATTGAACTTGTTCGATTCATTTGGTACATCTCTAATGGCAAAGGTTAAAGCCGAACTCTCTAATCTGAATCTGGATAGCCTTGACTGGAAGCTCTGAACATTGTCTTTAATGTCTGATGCCAAATTCGCAGCGATCCCTACGATTCATCACGGTCCGCAGGGGATTTGAATTGCTTAGTGCCTCAGATTTCCGTAGCTGCCTTGAATAATTTTGATGTAAACTTTAATCCTTAATCTGGTTGTATTTCTATGGGTAGTGAATATTCAGGGAACAATTTGAGCAGCACCTCTACAATACTTTTGGTTGCGTTATTATGTAATGGAATGGTCTCTGGGAATCTTGTGGACACATTCATTATACTTAACAAATACTGATACCAATTTTTCAGTCAGGTAGTCTTCCAACGCAATCTATTAAATCATTCATCAAATGCAGGAATAAGTACTAAAGGAGATGGTTTCATAGATACCTGTGGTTTTCCAATTACCTGACATTTATAACACGTGTGGCAACTTTCACTCCCTCCTTATACAGTCCAGGCCAGTAATAATGATTTTTCGCATTTTAGGTCTTGATTTTCGTACCCTAAATGACCTCCTACGGTTAATTCATGTGCCACTCGCAAAACCTGCTTTCTGCAACCCACCAGCAATACGACGTGATGAACGTCTGCCCATTTCTCAAGTGCCTGAATATGTTATAGTCTCCATTTTCTCCACAAGATCTCATTTTGAACATCGTGACACTCAGTGATGCATTCAGATTCTTCCTTCATGTATGTTTTTTGATATAATTGCTTCAGACTTTCATCATTCGGCTGCAAAGCAATTAAATTTCCCTGATCTGAAAATATTCACTTTCTCCGCCATCTGTTTCTGTTTTGCCTCAACCAGTAGGAAAAAGAAAGTTTCCTGATAATTCTGTTTTGACTTCCTTATATAAGGTAATCGGTGACTCCTTCCAATTCAACTGGTGATACTATGACCTTAAAGTCTCATGAGAGAAAACAAAATCAGGATATGTTTTCTGTATTAACGAAGTTGCCTGATTTTGCACTTAATTTTCAATCTTAGTTGGCTGTACTCCTACCTCTGTCCGAGCAAACTCGTTAGCAAGGCGATATTGTATTCCTGGAGCTGATAGTTCACACAGTATACCTACCACCGTTTCTCCATTTCTAACTGGTCACTCGAACCTCACTCGACATAATTAACCATTTCTGGTCTCACCATGAATTCCACGTACTGGCACGTTTTCTGTTATTGACCTTCTGACTTTCATTTCTCTGATCTCTCAACATCAAATATTGACATTATCCCCTAACTCTAAATGCTGTAATTACTTTATCTGCTGTTCCTGCCTGGGGGTAAATCTTAACTTTGCAAGTAAATGGTTTAAGTAGCTCTGGAACTTACTCATTAACAAGCTTCCCACCAGTCTGTTCTTGCAGTGAACGCACCAAATGATTTTAACTTCTCTCTATCGTTCATGGCGCTCTTTTTACCATCCGGTAAGCGAATTGAATTATTTTCACCGGGATCTACTTTCCCTAACGACTTTCCCCTTCGTTGAATTTTATTCCTCAAGGATTGAAATTAATGTTGGAAGCCAAAACTTGATGCAATGACCAACTCATATTCATCAGCCATTTCAGCTCCTCTTCTTGTTTTTGGAAAATTCTGCTCTTAGAATTGATTCTCTCTATCTCAGGAAGTCAATTTTTTTGAAATCCCTGAAACGATTCGTCTCACTGAGAATGCCATATGATTGTCATATTTTACTGCCCTTACCAATTATGAAAATTATTTTGTTTGATCGTTTCAAACTCACTGTATGTTTGAACAGATTCCCTGATTAGATTCCTCAAACGTTGTCTGTCGGCTTTCGGCACATGCTGATATGTATTGCAGATGGCTATCTTTACGTCATCATAGTCTCCGGAAACCTCCTCTGACAGTGATAAAGATACAGAGCAGAGCACTTTCCAAATTGTTCACCCATAAATTCCCAGAACATATCGGCACAACTTACATTCAGAGTAAAGCTTTCGCTTCTTTGTTCCCATCGGACCTTCCAGGTGTGTCCGGATGGACAGGTCAAATATAAAGTTTATAATCAATTTAACTAAAAATGGACAAGGACTAAAGCACTCGGGGAAACTAACGCGAGGCACATGCAAAATGGCTGTGCTATTATACATGCCACAGAATCCAGACTGGCTGCAGCGACAAATAAAAAGATTACAATCATCAGGGCAGTTAAAGAACTAAAATATAAATCTGAATTTGTAGTTGTAATGAGTCAGCTCAATCAGAAACATCGAGGTCTGTATTAGTCACAGGGGCGCCTCACATCCTTATTTGAAAGAGGCTACGTGAACCTAGCACCAGCAGTAATGCATATCGAGGGACCATCCTGCCATCAACATGAATGTCAGTGCCTCGTTTGATCCGAGCGACAAACTATGCCGTCAGCCACCGTGATCTGTTGCATTCACCCACAGATATATGTTTGGACAGGATGTATGTATCCAATAGCCTCACTGAATGTTTACCAATTTGGGAAGTTCGAGGTTTTGTTTCCACTGATGGGAAAACGCAGAGCAGACAAATGCACCAAAAGAGGGGCTGATGTCGGAGTTTGGTGCTGGACACGCATAGGTGAGCAGGCTATTGCTGACAGTCTAAGTCTGTCAAACATAGAGGACATTAGTCAAGCACGACTCCGCATTGATTTCTTAAAAACAACTCATGGGTCGAGTTTATCCAGATGCCTATGCTAGATGGAAGCGTTCCTTCCACGTCAGTGACAGGTTATTTCTAAAATAATGATTGCATGTCGTCTCAGCTCAAGATCTGGATCAAATTATATATCAATACCATGAAAGGCAGGCGCGCCAGGGAATTGAGACCACGACAGAACAATGAAAATCATTGTGTGGTGGCCTGAGTTGCACAGAGTTGCAGCACAAAAGAAAGGGAACTGTCTGGTATCCGCCTAAAAAAAATCCATGCAGTTACATGCAAAAGGGAGAACTAAGAAGTGGAAGGGCCCCAGCAATATTTTAAATTCACTACACATGTCCTCTGCCACCGTGTGATAATGGATATACCTGCATTCTGATCGCCATAAGTACGAGCACAAAATGAGATCATGCTTTCCTTGTTACTTAAATACACTCAAATCAACACTACATATCATAACAGAGCAGGCATTTAAAGAATGGGGTGTACTCCGCGCTATCAAGTCAGATTGATGAACCCATTCCAAAGGCTGAGTCATGCAAATTGTGATAACGTTGCGTCGTATCATGCAGAACTTCCACATTATATACTGAACACAATTTAGTTGGGGGATAGTGGAAAGCATGAACCACACCATAAAACGGATGATTATGAAGACGGTGCTGGAGAATAAGAAAAGCTGAAAGACACTTCCATTTGTCCTCAGGATGCAACGCATGACCGTCTTCTGATCTCCAGAGCAAACGTCGTACATTCTGATGACAGGCCGATCTCTGAAGGGAGATGAATCCTTGTATGGCTTCGACTTCACAGAAACCGAATTCACTGTCCTAATCCACAAATCAGCAGTGCAGCGTCACACTGATAATATCAAAACCACTCAGCAAAATGCACCTGTCAAGTTAAGGACGAGAAGGAACGTGAGCAAGATGTACTTCGATAGCAAAGTTTACTTTTTTTTGTATATGCTTAATCTTATTTAATTATCATCTCCTCATTTGCCATCTATTTCAGTTTATTTGCTCCAGTATATGTTGTGCTCAGCAAGAATTGGATGGTCCTCCAGTCACAGCCTTTTTGTTGTGATCGATAACAACAGGATCAAAACGAGGGGCGAAGACTGGAGGGGACTCTCAAAATTATGCAGTTTATGATGGATTTGATGAAAAGTGAACAAATGTGGAAGTATGCTGGGTACCGAATGCGAGCTTTGACAGAATTAACAGTGCTATTACACACGCTGCATCATCCAGACCATAGGACCATAAGACATAGGAGTGGAAGTAAGGCCATTCGGCCCATCGAGTCCACTCCGCCATTCAATCATGGCTGAAGGGCATTTTACCTCCACTTACCCGAATTCTCCCCGGAGCCCTTAATTCCTTGTGACACCAAGCATTTATCAATCTAACAATCAATGCAGACATGCACTGAGCAAGTTTTTTTTCTGGTGCTTTGACTTGGACGTTTCTTCTTGCATCTTGGAAAGCTCATGGTCACACCAGTGGTCATCCAACACTTTTAAAATCATTTTATAATTTCACACACATTCCATGTGCAAAACTGTCAAGAACATTGTTCATAAGTGTTGCTTTGAAACAAGTAAATATTCAAACTAAGCTTTGAGCAAGCTTGGAGCATTACCTCATCAACAGCACAATTCCTAAGTTGCCAGCTCCATTAAAAAAAAAACTAAGACCAAAGATCACGAGAGCTAACCCACCCAAACATCGAAATTCATCCTTCTTCTCCCAGGAACCAAACAAATTAAAAGTTCTCTGCCATCAACATCGACATCAAACAATTAGGTTAGATCGGGGTATCTGCTGGTAGATTTAACAAACAATGCTCTCGCACTGTTACCACCCATCTCAATTTATCCAGTGCAATTAATTCTATCACCAAGATAGAGAGGAACAGTACAATATCAAGGGAACCTCAGCACCTCCTTCTGGAAATACTTGTGAGGCAGCATGTCATGCCATTGGTCTGCAATGTCAACTGTTCTGCGACACATCTACTCTATGCCTTTTTAAATATTTTAATCATTCTTTGATTTCTAATTCCGAGCATTGTTACTAAAATATCTCCTGCTATTTGTCTCTATCACTGCCAAATGAAGATCCAATATTGTTGGTGCATAAGAACTCGGAGCAGGAGTAAGCTATCTGGCCCTTCAAGCCTTCTCCGCCATTCACTAAGTTCATGGCTGATCTTTCTGTGGCCCCAGCCCCACTAACCTGCCCTCTCACCATAACCCTTAATTCCTTTAAGGTTTAAAGCAAATGTCGTACCTTGAAAAACATTTACTTTAATAGTGTCAACTACTTCAGTGGGCAGGGAATTCCACAGATTCACAACCATCTGGGTGAAGAATCTCCTTTTCAATTCAGTCCAAACTCTGCTCCTCCTATTTTTGAGGCTACATCCTCTTATCCTTGTTTCACTTGCCAGTAGAAACATTCTCTCTACTTCTATCTTATCTATTCTCTTCGTAATTTTATATTTCTTTCATATTCCCCTCATTCTTCTGAATTCCAATGAATATAATTCCAGTCTACTCAGTCGTTCCTCATAAACCAATCCCCTTCACTCCAGAATCAAATGGGTGAACCTCAACTGCATGCCTTCCAATACCAGTATATCCTTTCTCAAGTAAGGAGACCAAAACCGCATGCAGTACTCCAGGTGTGGCCTCACCAGCACTCAGTACAGCTGCAAAATAACCTCCTTGCTTTTCTACTTCTTCCCTTTAGCAATGAAGGACAACGGTCGTAAAGCAGTATGTTCCTCTGCGAAATTTAATGTTCAAATGAACCCTTAGCTCTGCCATGCATCAAGTGTCATCTGCAAAATTGGACACACCATCCGTGGTCCCCAACTCCAAATCTATGTAAATTGTGAATAAATGATGTCTCAACACTGATCCCGGAGACACACCACAAGTTACTGATTGTCAACCAAAATGGTTCTGGTGTATTCCCACACATGGCTTCTTGTTAATCAACCAATCCTCTATCCATGCTAATACTTCACCCATAACTCCTCATATCTTGATCTTCTTCATTATCAATACCTTTGAAAGCAGTTTACCATCTTGGGAACTGGAGTCCAGAAATAAACAGGCTGTACCAAAAAAAATCTCCAAGTGTCAAACTCAGAAAACTCAACATTTCCATGATGACTGATCCAAAGCAAGAATGGAAACTATTTCCAGTGCTGTTAACGTCACTGATCAGAAAACTGTAAAGGAAACACACACTCGCGAAGGTCGGTTGCTGCATTTCGTCATAAGGCATTAGAAATCATGAAACATCAACAAGATTTGTGCTAACAATTGAGTTGCAATCCTTAACCCATGACAACCAAAAGACACCTGGCAACAATGAGTCACGAATGGGAAAATCTGAACTCTGGCCTCCATGACGTCTATGTAAAGTGAAGCCATGTCATAAAACACAATACCTTGTCCCTTGAAGACGACTTCCAATATTGCAAAAAAACGTACTTTCTCAAACTGAACCAACACATGTTTTAGTCAATGTTATTGACAGGCTGCACCTACCAACAGCTATTTAGCAATCATCCTGGTAGTTACAAAACTACCATACACACCTGATTCTGGGTTGAATTTAATCGTCATGGCGAACGGAAACATAGAGTTGTGTAACAGACACAGGGGCGCATCACTGTCTTGTTTGGAGGATGCGAAAGCTCCGAGACCCTGCAGCATGGACACGTAAGGACCGCCCTGCCATTAACATGTCAGGGCCTTTTTGGGTCCGATTAATCAGGGGTATCTGGCCTGCGTGATCTATTGGTGAACAGTGGAACCTCTCCCAAATGGGCGCTAACACCTTTGAGTATAAGAATTGAGTTCAAGCCACGCTGTCGGCCGTCAACTGAGAATAACCACTCAGAAGCAATGGCACCTGAATTTTTCGGGAGAACACCAAACGAAAACACGACATGGAGCAAGGCCAAGTTCTAATGTGGGGTCATCTGATAATAGAATCCTTGCAATGTGGAAACAGGCCATTCTGACTAACAGGTCCACACTGACGATCTGAAGCGGATCCCACCCAGACCCACGTCCTTACCCGCTGAGTCCATATTTCTTCTCTCTCATGCGCTTTTTCTAAACATCACAGAACTCTATAGGCAATTTACCAAGGCCAATTCACTTAACCCATGCAGAAATGTGTAGAATGTGCAAACGCCACGCAGATGGTCAGCCGAGACCGGCATCAAATCTGGTTCCATGACACTGTGTGACAACAATGATAAATACTGAGCCACCGTGCAACATCCTGAGTTAAGTTACGTCAAAGAAACATTTGAAAAATTTATCATTAGTTTGTAGTGAATTTTGTTGTTATATATGAATTCTGTTCAATTGTTTTAATTGTAATTCTGAGTCGACTGACTGTTCTTTTGCTGGTTCGTGAGTTAATAAAGAAACACAGTGTTGCAGGCAAAACACTGATTTGGGACAGCCCAATGTTTGATACGAAGGAAACGTACCTTTAATCTTTCGAAAAATGCAATTCTCCAAATGCACGTACTGCACGTGAATGCATGCAAAGTAATGTAACCTGCACACTGTTCCATCAAACAATCCCAGAGTATGTTCAAAAATAAAAGAATACACAATGACAAAATGTACAGTACAGTGGAATTGTACAGTACAGTAGGCGCTCACATGAACCTCACATTGAATCGGACTGCCAGATGACCTATACAGCTAATGTCTATATCCAGTGTTAGCTCTGAATATTTCTAGGTCCAAAATATTGTTTTCAAATTATAATCAGATTACAAAGTAAAGACAATGGCTCGTTTTAAAGAGGGAGGACTCACAAGTTAATTAGAAGGAGTGAGAGGTAAGCATGAGATTCATGAAATATATAAGAAAGATTTGCAATGCCATACTTGTGACATTGATATTGTATGATTCGTTCTAAGTGCAGATATCAACTATGATCCTTTTTAAGCGGCTGCAAACATTTTGAAAACTTATCTGAGAGAAATCAGTTGGTATATTTGCATTCGTATTCCTATTAACGCTGCGCTGTATACAGGGATATTTTTTGTTTTCTTTTCTTTATGCCATTCATTTGTCTAATCTAGGACTGCTCCTTTGGGATTTCAATTCATAAATACCGCATTTGTTTCAAGTAAAGTGTAGAAGCGACAGCAAATTACCAGATTGAGCTCCAATCGAAATAAACATTATTGTATATATTTTGACCCATGCTACAAATAAGAAGACACTTGCAAGAGGCATTCCAATCGTTAATAGAATTCTGCTTTGAATGTTCTGTTTGCAGAATCAATTAAGTATCTCAAACAAGGCCAATATTCGATGGAATTGCAATTTGACTGTACGTTTAATTCAGTAAAGCTGAACAAACCTTGGAATTTTTAAAAATGCATCGCAAGTTGCTTTTTGCACTATCATTTTTCTTAAGCTCTATATTTTTGTAATGCTTCTAAGAAAAGGAGCTACAAAGAAAGCTAAGAACGGAATATGAAACAATACAGCAAGGAATATAAAGACAGATGCCAAAAGTTTCTGTAAAATATACGTATTATTTCAGGATCCTGAGTTAACATTACTGCACATGTAGGGGGAAGCAATCACTAGATACGTATTTCCTTCTCTCTTATCAGCCTTCCACAAGTACCATTCTCCTGGAACTTCCAGTCCCATTCCTCATCCACTCCTGGCACCACCTCCAACAGAGTCCCCTCCAATCGCAGTGTCTGCGCCCAAACACACCTTCCAGTTGAAGCGCCGCTTTACCAGAACTTAGCTCAGTATAGTCTTCTATATTCATTGTTTTTAGTTTGGTGTCTTCTCTCTGTCAGAAACGAAGTGCAGACTAGCTGACGACTTCGTTGAACTCAAACATTCTGCTCTCAAAACAAATTCCTTGAATTTCCCTTTGACGGCTCCCTCAAAACATCATAGTGTTCCCTTGTCAACATTTCTGTCCCAAACTTGTTGCAGTGCTTCTGGTACCTCCTCTAAACAAAACGAAGAAGAACTTCCGTGAATGGTGGAAGTTCAGGTTTGTTTTAGTTCAGCTTTATTTTAATTTTCATTTACTCAATCGTTTTCCGTAATTTAGCGCAGATGGAATGGAGAGAAGCGCAGTTACATGTCGGTCTTGCAGGATGTGGGAGATAAATGATGTCACTGGTGTCCTTGCTGACATCGCCAGCGATAAGTACACGGAACTCCAGCTCCTCAGAGCCTGAAAGACTGAATACATCCGAACTGGGGGAGCATCAATAACCTGGGCAGGAGAATTGTTACAGCCATTCTGGAGCGCTTAAACTACATTGGCATGGTGGTGGGAAACTCAGGTATGGATCAGATTATGGATTGTGTGGTGAACAGACAGATACAGGGCGCAGATTGTCTGTGAGGAGGGATAGGCACTTGACAGGGTAAAGGTGTAGTGAGTGTGTTGAACTGCGTCTTTTTAATGCAAGCGTTTCAGGAACAATGGTGACGTACTAAGAACTTGGGTCAGTACTTGAACTATGATCAGATAAGAAAAGACTAAATTCCCTACAGGGTGGAAATAATCCTTTCGGCTCACCTGATCGGCCGAAGAGTAACCCACCCAGGATCACTTCTGTCTGATTAACGCACCTAACACAAATGGCCAACTCACTTGACCTGCACATCTTTTGACAGTGGGAGGAAACCCACGCAGACAGGGGAAAACGTGAAGCGTCTACAAAGACAGTCGTCGTCAGCTGGAATCAAACGAGAGAGCATGGTGCTGTGAGGCAGCAGTGCTAACCACTGAGCCAGTTGGGTCCACAATCAAGGCATGAATATCACAGTGACAAGAATGTCCTTTGAATGTTCCTAGTTTTAGTTGTTTCAAACTGAGTAGGAAGAAGGTAAATGTCTTGGTGGAGTGACATCACTAGTCAGTAATATTATTAATTTTGCAGACAGAGAAATCGTCAAGAAGGGTCTGTCTGCAGGATCACTGTGGGTGAAAGTCAGAAACAGGAAAGGAACATCACTTTATTGGGTGTTTTCTATCGGACACCAATACCAACAGATTGTGAGGCAGATATTGGACACGTGTAGAAGTAACGTGGGTTTTGATATTGGTGACTTCGACGTTTCTAAAATTGCATGGCTAAAATTACTTAGCACAAATAGTTTGGATGGGGATTTTGTCAGGTCTGGCCCCGAAGGGTTCCTGATGCAATATATCGAGAAGCTGGGTAGAGAGGAGGCCATATTGGATTTCGTGCTTGGCAACGAACCTGGCCATATGTCAGATCTCTCGGTGGGAGAGCATTATCTTGATAGTCATCACAACTTCCATAAACTTTGCTACAAACATGGACAGGTTTAGGAGCAGGCGGTATGAGAATTTTTTGTAATTGCAGCGGGGAATTGCAATGCTTTTTGGCAAGAATTGGGGCAACTGGATTGGGAACTAATACTTTCAGGGAAATTCACAACAAAAACGAGCACTTTGTTCCAGAAGCACCAACTGAAAGTGCTGGACAGGTTTGTCCCCATGAGGCAAGAAAGGGTTGGGAGTTTGAAAAAATCTCGGATAACAAGTGATGTGGATAATCTCCGCTACAGGAAGAAAAATATTACTTAATGATTAGGAGGCAAGGATCACAAGGGGCTTTAGAGGATTGCAAAGTACCAAGGAAGGACCGTCATTTGTTTGAGAGGAAAGCAAGAGATAGAGAGAGAGAGACGAGAGCGAGAGAATGAGTGTGTGTGTTTGTGTGTGTGTGAGAGAGAGACTGAGAGAGAGGGGGGTGCATGGGGTCTGGCGTGAATGTAAGTGTTTCTACTTCAAATGGACTTACCTCGAGCGCCAACAGCCTTCCTTTGCTGCAGCAGTCGGAGCAGTGAGTGCAAGGTGCCGAGTGGGAGCAGTCCAATTGCCGTCTGAGACCGATATTTTTTGGGGAGTAGATCAACGGTTCTGTGGTCGAAAACGAGACGCCTGAATGATACGTTGTCTCCCAGGTGCGCTCAGGGATGTCTCAGATCGGCAGAAGAACTTTCTGAAAGTGGAAGATGAACAGCTACTCGTCGTGTTGCATATGGGCATCAATGATATCGGAAAACAAATGTATTGAGGTCCTGCAAGCAGATTTAAGAGAGTTAGGAGGCAAGTTAAATAAAAAGACAACCAAAGTTCTAACAACAGGATTGTTCCCAACGCCACGTGCTTGTCAGAGTAGAAATGAAAGAATAGACAGGGTAAAGGCATGGCTTGAGAGATGGTGAAGGAGGGAAGCGTTCTGAAATTTGTGTCATTGAGACTAGTTATGGTGCAGGTGGGACTATTACACACTGCACAGTTTACATCCGGGCTGGACTGGAACCAATGCCTGTTGGGGTGCTTTTGATAATACTGTAGGAGAGGGTGATAGAGAAAATGAGAGATGGACAGTTTCAGGGGCCTGTCGGTAAGGAAAATTTCCCACTTAAAACGGACTTACCTAGCCCCCATTTGCAGCAGTAGTGACAGTGAATGGCTGAGTGGGAGCGGTCGAATTACGCGCTCGGAGGGTGAGTGAACTGATATATTAGATGAACAGAAGAATTAAGAAACTGCATTTGCAGTTTTTCCGACCCAAACTCCTCCTCTAATCCAACACAAAGGACTCTGTGATGTGTTGATACTGTTTTACTTTTTTATTGTATCGTTGATTTAAATTTTTTTTTGTTCCTTTATCCTTCAGCTAAGTTCAGACTAAGTTAAACTTACAATTACAAACGGCAAGGGATAAAACACACTTTTCTCCTCTTTTTCAACGTGGAATCTCAAGAACACAGCTGATATCCCTGACTCTTCAAGTGCGGAAAGTGTGTCCAACTGCAGCATTTGTTCGACATTTTGACAGCTCTAGAGCTGCAGAAAGGCACACTTTGGAGCTTGTGTGATGCTGGGGGACTTGTGAATAACACGATTGGTGAATTGGTCACACCACATATGAGGATTGCTGGTGGAGAAACTGAATGTGTGATGAACCAGCAGAAAAAGAGCAGAAAGGTCTTGCAGGTGTCGCCTGTGGGTCATCTCCTTCCACAACAGGTATACCATTTTGGATGATGTTGCGGGGTATTGCAACCCTGGGGAAGGCAGCATCAGTCGTATTCAGAGCACAGTGGCTGCCTCTGCTGTGCAGTAAACTGCAACAAAAAAGAGGAAGGGGTATTGTCCAAGGGGACTTAACTGTATGGAGAATAGACAGACCGTCCTGTGATTGGAGCAAGACTCGCAAATGGTATGTTGCCTCACAGGTGCTTGTGTCAGTCATGTTCCAGATCGGCTGCAGAGCATTCTGAAGACGGACGGTGAAGAGTGAGTTGTCGTGCTGCATTTGGACAGCAATGGTCGAGGTAGAAAAAGGGGTAAAGGTTCTACAACAGTATTTAGAGAGTTGAGAACCATGTTCAAAAAGTAAGAACTCGGAAGTAGCAATCTCAAGATTGCAAACAATACAGCACTCTCCTCAGATTCAACGGTAAAGCCCAGGCAGGATGAATGTGTGGCTTGAGTGATGGTCCGGGGGAAGGGTTAATATTTTTGAGACTTCAGGACCGGTTGTGGCTGAATGGATCTATGACAAATTGGATTGTCTACACCTCGGTTGGTCTGGAACCAAATTCCTTGGTGATGTTTTTTTTAATCAACGCTGTTGGGGACGATGAATATAATGTGGCAGGGGATGGGGATCAAATGAGGAGGTTAGCAGACGGTATGGAGCGAGTTACGAAAACTTTAATGAACCGAGATAATGGAGCTGGCGTGACTCAGGAGAAGAGTAGGTCGGGTGAAGATCATGATCGAAAAGTGAGTAGTTGCCTGAGATGCTTTGTTTTAATGCAGAAAATGTGTTAGCAAAGGTAGATGAACGTTGGGCTTGGGATAGTAACTGGCAGAATGATGTTATTGTCATGACTGAGATTTGGTTGAGGGAAGGGCAAAGACATAGAGCATAGTACATAGAACGTTGCAGCGCAGTGCAGGCCCTGGGCACTCGATGTTGCGCCAATTTGTGAAATTAATCTGATGCCCATCTCATCTACATCCTTCCATTATAATCTACATGTATGTCCTATGCCTACTTAAATGCCGTTAACATTGCCAAGTCTATTACTGTTGCAGGAAGATCCTTCCAGGTGCCTACAATTCTCTGTGTAAAGAAACTACCCAGATATCTGTCCTAAATCTCTCGCCTCTCAATTTGAATCTCTGTCCCCTCGTTTTAGTCGCCACTATTCCAGGTAAAAAAAAAGGCTGTCACTGTTCACCTCACCTAACCCTCTGATATCCTTGTACATCTCGATAAGGTCACCTCGCAACATTCTTCTCTCGAACGATAACAGCCGCAATTCCACCAGTCTTTCCTCGAAAGACCATATTGTCATACCAGGCAACATCGTAGTAAATCTCTGAAACCTTTCCAAAACTTCCATTTCCTTCCTATAACGTGTTGACCAGAACTGCACGCAAAACTCCAGGTGCGACCTGACCACTCTTTCGTTCAGCAGAACCAAGACCTCGTGACGCCGTGGCATTTAAAGAGAGGTTGATTCGATAGCAGAGGAAACATGTTCCTGTCAAAATGAGGGATAGAAATTGCAATGCTAAAGGAACCATGGATGACAGGTGAAATTGTGAGACGGGCTAAGAGGAAAATGGATGCAAAATCTTGGAGACTGAAGGCAGACGAAGCGTTGGAATAACATCGGAAACGTAGGGCCAACCTGAAGTGAGGAGTTCAGAGGAATAAAAGAGCATATAGGGGTTGGCCGCGACATTGGCATAAATTGATTAAAAAAAATTAACCTCTTTGTTGATTCCCAGAATGCGGAGGACCTGCTGGCAAAGCACTGAATTTTGAGAAAATAATTTATGAGGGTATTCTCTCTGCCTCTAGTGATGCAAGCATTATGCAACGAATGAAGCTGTTGCCTGATGCAAACAAAATTGACAGTTCAAGTGCACAAAATGTATTGTTCATTCTCAGAAGAGTTCTTTGAGAATTGCAACGCTGTCAAATGAAACTACATAATAGTGAATGTCCGAATGCATAGAGGGAAAGGAAAACCCAAAGCAAAACTAAATCAGTTCTGAAGAGGATAAGTGAACTAATTTTGACAAGACGCATTAGAAGACAATGCAATACCAGAAACTCTTCGAGCTTTCAGAGGCATTTACCTCTTTCAGGAATGGCAAATCTCTACATTAAGATTTATTCAGGACCGAAGTTTTCTACCTCATTCAGGACCATGACCCATGGTGTTTATGAGCTACAGTGTCACAATGTTGGCCTTTTTTTACAAGATTACTGAGCGCTTAAGTTTCTTTTTATTCCCAGCGAGAGTATAATTGACCAGATTCCGAGTTTAAAGGTTTTTGGGGGCCTGTTTTTACCCTAACAGCTAATGCCTCCGGCCTGAGGCACTCACATCTTTAGAAAAAAACACGGTATAATAGAAGTGGAGTGGCCAGCTAGCTGTGAAGCTAATGTTCGTTTAGGTTAGCGATTGTACCTCAGTTCAGCAGTAGTGTGTGTAAGGAAAGGCTTCTGGGCAAGTCCATCCGTATACACTTCCTCACACACTTCAAACCTGTAAGCCCGAATTTGTTTCAATTTTACTCTTTGTGCTAAGTCATGTGTTTCTTTGAACTGTTGCAAGTATTTTCGCAAAATTATCATTTGGTCGCGATTGTCTGTCGGGTGGTTGGATCGGATAAGTTAACTGGTATTGTATTTACTGGTCTTTCCATCTCATTTCATAATTTTCAAATTAATTCTGGCGGTTTAAAATTGGCAGCTGGACCATCTAATTCTGTCTGGGAATATCCATGACACATTACTCTTAGACAAATAACTGAATTTACGGTCTGCTCTACTTCTTAAAATTGTTTTGAATTGTCGGGTTCTGGTCTATAATAACTGTGAAACTCAATAATTTAGTTCTGCTTCAACCTCATCAATTGGAAAGTGACAGAAATTAAAAGGAAACCAAGTTAATAACTGCTCGCTGGCCTGACTGCGATACGAAAACAGGAACAGATTATTACGAAAGGCGAGTAGGCAACTCAATTCTTCAGTACCCGCTTCGCCAATGAACATGGTCATGACTGAACTGATCGTGGTCTCAACTCGAGTATCCTATACTTTACCTAACACATTTTCTCAGAATTTTGATCCGAAGCACATCTATTTCTTTCGCGAAACTGGTCATGAATTCGGCCACCACTGAACTGTTCCTGTGAGTTCCACAGATTTACAACTCCCTGATATAAGTAGCTTCTCTTCATCGCAATTTTATGTTTACCTTATCTCATTTTCTCTCTCTCTCTCTCTATGACGTCTTTTTTGAGACTGTTCGTCAAGGATGAACATTTGATCAACAAAGCCAGGTATTAAATGCCCTTTACAGTTTGTTCTACCCCAATAAGATCCGCTCTCATTCATCGGGACTAAAGCTAATAGAAAAAGCCAAGACTTTTAAATACAAATCGTATGATAGCCAATTCTTCACCGGAAAAAAAAACTGAAGAAACTTCTCTGAAGGACGTCAAGAGCCAACACTCCCTCCCTCCAGTGTAGATACCAATAATCGACACAATATTCCAATTGTGGTCAAACCAAAGCTTTACACAAGTGTAAAAAAACATGTCCTTACTTTTAATAAATTCCTCTTTTCGCACCAAGTGCCAGTAATTCGTTTGCCGGGCATTTTGTATAGATAGTAATGTGTTGAAGTTCGTCAAGAAAATCCTACAGCACCCCAATAATTACGATGTGCCAAGCAGAAAAGACAGCATTTAACTCGACTCTCTGATTTTCATCAGACAGTTAATACCCTTTCCCAAGCAAGTCGCCGCCCTTGAATCCCTGAGAGCTAATCTTCTCAATCAGTGCACTATGCTGCACTTTATCAACAGCCATCTGGAAGTCTAGGAACGTTGTGTCACATTGGATTTTCCATCATCCACCTTGCAGGATACATCATCAAAAACCTCTACAAATTTGTCAAGCACGACCTCTCCTTCATGAAAGTGTGCAGACACTTAGTTTATTAATGTATTCATTTATTTCCACCTTTCTGATTAACTCTATCGACTTCCCTACCAGTGAGGTGAAATTACTTGATTTTGTCTTCAATGTCAACGGGGGTGGTACCAGGGGACTGGAGACTAGCGAATGTTGTGTCCCTGTTCACAAAAGGGAATAGGGATAACCCCGGGAATTACAGGCCAGTTAGTCTTAATTCTGTGGTAGGCAAAGTAATGGAAAGGGTAATGAGGAATATGATTTATGAGTATCTGGAAAGACACTGCTTGATTAGGGACAGCCAGCACGGATTTGTGAAGGGTAGGTCTTGCCTTACAAGTCTTATTGAATTCTTTGAGGAGGTGACCAAGCATGTGGACGAGGGTAGAGCAGTGGATGTAGTGTACATGGATTTTAGTAAGGCATTTGATAAGGCTCCCCATGGTAGGCTTATGCGGAAAGTCAGGAGGCATGGGATAGAGGGAGATTTGGCCAATTGGATAGAAAACTGGCTAACCGGTCGAAGTCAGAGAGTGGTGGTAGATGGTAAATATTCATCCTGGAGCCCAGTTACAAGTGGAGTTCTGCAGGGATCAGTTCTGGGTCCTCTGCTATTTGTAATTTTTATTAATGACTTGGATGAGGGAGTCGAAGGGTGGGTCAGTAAATTTGCAGATGATACGAAGATTGGTGGAGTTGTGGACAGTGAGGAGGGCTGTTGTCGGCTGCAAAGGGACTTAGATATGATACAAAGCTGGGCTGAGGAGTGGCAGATGGAGTTCAACGCTGCCAAGTGTGAGGTTGTCTATTTTGGAAGAACAAATAAGAGTGCGGAATACAGGGTTAATGGTAGGGTTCTTAGTCAGGCGGAGGAACAGAGGGATCTTGGAGTCTATGTATATAGATCTTTGAAAGTTGGCACTCAGGTGGATAGAGCTTGTAAGAAGGCCTATGGTGTATTAGCGTTCATTAGCAGAGGGATTGAATTCAAGAGTCGTGAAGTGATGTTGCAGCTGTACAGGACTTTGGTTAGGCCACATTTGGAGTACTGTGTGCAGTTCTGGTCGCCTCACTTTAGGAAAGATTTGGAAGCTTTGGAGAGGGTGCAAAGAAGATTTACCAGGGTGTTGCCTGGAATGGAGAATAGTTCGTACGAGGATAGGTTGAGAGTTCTCGGCCTTTTCTCGTTGGAACGGCGAAGGATGAGGGGTGACGTGATAGAGGTTTATAAGATGATCAGAGGAATAGATAGAGTAGACAGTCAGAAACATTTCCCCGGGTACAACAGAGTGTTACAAGGGGACATAAATTTAAGGTGAAGGGTGGAAGGTATAGGGGAGATGTCAGGTGTGGGTTCTTTACCCAGAGAGTGGTGGGGGCATGGAATGCGCTGCCCGTGGGAGTGGTAGAGTCAGAATCATTGGCGACCTTTAAGCGGCAATTGGATAGGTACATGGATGGGTGCTTAATCTAGGATAGATGTTCGGCACAACATCGTGGGCCGAAGGGCCTGTTCTGTGCTGTATTGTTCTATGTTCTATGTTCCAAAGGTACCCACTTTTTGCCAAAAAACACTTTCGAAGAAGGCTGCCATACTATTCTGTTTTCAATCTATTGATAACTGTCCTCAACCCAGCGTATTTTGGAAAATCACAGCTAATGCATTTACCATTCCCTCTGCCTCTTCCTTCATTTACCTACAATGCAAGCCATCAGTTCGTGTGGAGTTATCCATATTTACACACAACAGTTCACTGAATGTTTTCTCCCGAATTGTTATAATTTCACCAACCTAATCTGCAGTTCTTCTGGTGCAGCAGGCGGTAAAGAAGGTAAATACCATGTTGGCTTTCACTGCGAGTGCAGGAACAGGGATATGTTATGGCAATTACACAAGGCTTTAGTGCGGTCACATCTAGATGTCGTCTGCTTTTCTGAGGACGAATGCTCATGGTCTCGTACAAATGCAGTGAAGGTTTAGCGGGTTGATTCCGTGGATGGCGGGACTGACGTATGAGCGAAGATTTACTCAGTTATGTTTGTTTTACGTGGAGTTCAGATGAATGAGCGGGGATCTCATATCGACTCTGAAAATTCTAAGAAGACGAGACAATGTAGATTCAGACATTATGATTCTGATGGTTGGTATGTCCAGAAGCAGGGGTCACTGCCTGAGGATTCTGGTGGACCATTTAGGACGTAGATGAGAAGACAATTCTTCACCTAAACACTGGTGAATCTGTGGAAATCATTACCACAGATATCAGTAAATGTGTTCAAGAAGCGGCTAGTTGCAGCACTTGAGGCAGGTGTTATGAAAAGTTATAGGGAAAAAAGCAGGATTAACTTATTGAGTTGCACCATCAGTCATAATCGTGATCAATGTCGGAACCGGCTCAAATGGCTGATGGCATCCTTCTACTCCAATATTATATATGACGTTGCTTAACCTTCCTCCCTTGTATTTTTAATTCCACTTGGAATAATTCAATAATATGATCATTCTTGCCAGTTTCTTTTCGAACTGCAACCTTCATTTCATCCTTAATCATGAAAGAAATTCCACCTCCTTGTCTTTGCTTTCGTAATATTGAGAACATGTAAACATGACACCGTGTGTCAGTGGTTAGCACCCCTGCCTCACAGCAACAGGGACACCTGTTCTTTTCCAACCTATGGGGACTGTCTGTGTGGAGTTTGCGAATTCTTCTCGTGTCGACGTCGGTTTCCTGAACAAACAAGTGCAAATCAGGGAAGTTGGCAATACTAAATTACACGTAGTGTTAGGTGCATTAGTCAGAGGCAAATGGGTCTGAGTGGGTTACTCTTTGGAGGTTTAATGTGGAATAGTTGGGCCGAATGGGCCTTTTACCTCGCTGTAGGGAATCTAATCTAATGACATAAGAACTCGGAGCAGGAGGAGGCCACCTGCCGCTTTTAGAGTGCTCCACCATTCAATAGGACTGTTGCTGATCTTTTCGTGAACTCAGCTCGACTTACCCCTTTGATCACAATCCTTAATTCCTTCCTTGTTTTACAAAAACTGTCTTACCTTTAAAATGTTTACAAAATACTCCGCAAGTATTTCCACAGATATAGAACCCTCTGTGTGAAGAAGTTCCTTTCCAATTCAGTCCTTAGTGTTCTCCCCATGATTTTAAGGCTACGCCCTCCTATCCTAGTTTCACCTGCATATGGAAACTCCTCTCTGCTTCTATCTTATCTGTTCCCTTCATAATTTTATTTGTTTTTGTAAGATCGCCACTCAGTCGTCAAAACCGAATGAATATAATGCCAGTCTACTCAGTGTGTCCACATAAGGCGAACCTCTCAACTGCACAATTAACCTACTGAACCCCCTCTACAGCCCCTCTGGTGGTAGTGCATTTTTTTTTCTCAAGTATGGAATCTGAACCTGCACGTAATTTTCCAGTTTGGCCTGATCAACACATTTTACAGCTGCAACATAACGTCACTGCTTTTTTAAAAAAGATCACTTCAGCAATGAAGGACAATTCCATTTGCGTTCCTCATTTGCTCTCTGTGCCTGCAGACTAACCGCTTTTTAATTCGTGCACAAGTCCACCCAGTGCCCACTGTGTAACAGCGTGCTGCAGTTTATTAGCATTTAAACAATCATTTTTTTTAACCAAAGTGCAGGGCTTCACGTTTGTTCACATTGTATTCCATCTGCCAAACCTTTGTTCAGTCACTTAAATTATCTATGTTCCTCTGCAAGATTTCAAAGTCTTCTGTGCACTTCGATCTGCCACTCATTTCAGTTCCACCCACAAACATTAA
This sequence comes from Hemiscyllium ocellatum, assembly GCF_020745735.1. Lineage (NCBI taxonomy): Eukaryota > Metazoa > Chordata > Chondrichthyes > Orectolobiformes > Hemiscylliidae > Hemiscyllium > Hemiscyllium ocellatum. The sequence goes on from NW_026867555.1 coordinate 117,445, forward strand.
ACACACAATGTGGTCCCCAACTCCAAATCATCTACATAAATTTTAAATGATTGTGGTCCCAAAACTGTTGAATGAGGCACACCACAAGTTACTTAATGCCAACCAGAATGTCAGTCGTTTATCACCACTCTTTGCTTCCTGTTAGTCAATCAATTCTCTATCCATTCTCATATTTAACCCTTAACGCCATGCACCTTCAGGTTATGCAACAACCTCCTCTGTGCCATCTTGCTCTAGTCTTTTGGAAATTTAGGTACACTACACCCAATGGGTCCACGTTGTGACCCCTTGCTCAGCATGCCTTCATAAAATTCCAAAAGATTTGTTAAGTATGACCTGTCTTTCATGAGCACATCCTGCATCCGCCCAATGGGAGAATTTCGATCTAGAGGCCTGCCATTTTGTCCAGTCTAATAGATGGAAACATCTTCGCTTGACAGAGATTAAGCTAACCATCCGATTGACTCATGCAAGTTTTGCCTGATTTCCTTTTTGAACAGTGGTGTCACCCTTGCTGTTTTCCAATCTACAAGCTCTGCTCCAGAGTCCAGCGAATTTTGGACAAAAATTCAAGTGCCACTTGCCGTTTCTCCGGTCATGGATTTTACTGCATTCCATCAGGGTCACGAGACTTTTCTACCTGAGTTCCATTAGCTTGCCTAACACTACCTCTTCCATAATAATGATTGTTTCCATATCCTCATCTACGCTCATCACTTTATCAATTAGTGGCATGTCATTAATGCTGTCCAACGTGAGGAACAATGCAAAATCCTTTTTCAATGCCTCAACCAATCAATCATATCCCATAAGTAAATGCCCCCTCTTATCCTCCAAAGCAGAAACGTTTATTTAGCCACTCTTTTTCGTTTTATGTTTTAGAGAAAATGTTGCATTCCGTATTTATATAAGGTGCTCGTCATTTTTTCTCTCGTGTTCTATCATCTATTTCTTTATAACGATGCTTGCAGCTTTCTGTTGACCTTTAAATGTTTTCCAAATCTTCTAGTTTCCTGCTTTTCTTTACTAATTTGTATGCACTCTGTTCTAATTGGATCGACTCGCTTATTTCCTAATGGAAAGATCACCCATTTTCTTATAGCCCTTCATTTTCACTGTGCCATCTTGCTCTCGTCTTTTGGAAATTTAGGTACACTACACCCAATGGGTCCACGTTGTTTACTCTCACTAAAATCTTTGAGAAATTGATTTGAACGTCGCCCACTGACAGTCAACTGCCCCACCATAAAATATTTGTTTCCAAAGTACTTTAGACAAGTTCCTCCTCAGTATGTTGTAGTCTCTCATGTTTTTGCACTGAACTCTGCTTTTGGCGTTTATCTTCACATCTCCATCTGTATTCTGAAATCAACCATACTGTGATTGCTCCTTCCAATAGTATTGCTGCTTCTATATCATTAATTATTCCTGTCTCATTGCACCGTGCACGACCAAAAATAGTTTGCTCCGTCATCGGTTCAATTGCATTCTGTTCAAGGTTATTATTATGGATGTACTCAATAAACCCCTCCACAAGGCTGCCCGGACAGCGCTGGTTAGAACATTAAATATGAGATTAAAATCCGCCCCAATAATAGCCATGTACTTTTAACAGGCATTATTTATTTATTGCCATCCCAATGTGATGTTAATTATTTGGTGTCCTTTTGATTATGCGCAACACTGAATTTTCTGCCTTTGATTTTTTCTTTTCACCCAAATGCATTCCAACTTATTATGATCGCTCTTGAATATCAGAGCCACATCACTTCCCTGACCTTCCTGTGTGTCCTTCCGAATACTCTGAACGCCTGGAGATGCAACTCTCCATCGTGACCATCCTGTAACCACGTCTCCATAATGGCTACTAAATTATTTTCATTTGCGACGAGTTGTACTGTTAACTCATTGATCTTATCACAAATTCAGTTAAAGTGCCTAATGGTAGTATTCATACCATCATGATTTCCAACATATTGCATAATATTTCCTAAGTTATCCATCCCTTTTCACTTCTTTCATACTCTGAATTGTATTGAACCCTCATGCATGCATGCGAACCGACTGCTTATCCTTTTTTTTACTGTCATATTTCCTGTCATTTTCCCTTTTCCTCGACCCTCCCCATGTCCCTGTTTTAAAGTACGCGTGAACACTCTATTTATACTTCCGTGTGAAAACAGATTCCAGATCAGTTCAGATATAAACTGTCCGATCAGTACAGATCTCCCCTGATTCCAAAACTGAAGCTAATGCCCATGAAATAGAATCCTCGACATTTGACACTCAGATTTCAAATGCCGATGATCACTTTTCTGAAATATCCAACATGTTTTAACTATTTGACTGTGTTTGTATCACCAGCTTGGAAGTCTTCTTTTGTTGCACAAACATAACTGGGATTAATTCCCATTTGGATTGCTGTGGTCAGATGTGAGCAGCACACCTTGGCAAGCATATATTGAACTTGGACAAAGTACGATGTTTTCTTCTGTGTATGTCAACAACACACAACGAACTGTTCAAATCATTAATTCCAATAGTTGGCGCCCACCCTTGTCTCCTGAATTATTCTTTAACCCTACAAGCATCCAGAGATTTGGATAAGAATACAGCATAATTTAACGACAATATTTCTTGAACATCAGGACTGATGTTATTCAGAAGATTACAGAAAATATGCCCTGCTTTGTGGAAAATTTCGAAAGCTGTTGTGTCATCTGGTCAAAATCATCACTCAGAGTATTTAAAGAAATGGCATATCCACACATTTCGTGCTCTAGAACTGAGGGAATGATCTGAGATTTGTGAGGAGACTATTCAGGTGATATGTTCGGAAGAGCTGCTATGGGCAAGGGGTGCAAAATGTTTGGAACACACTGGCACAAATGGCAGAGGTTGCTGCATCAATGACTAATTCCAAGTCTGCTCGAATGATTTTTGTATCATACTATGTTGTAAGGGGTATGAGCTAAAGACATGTACCTAAGAACGATAAATTTTGGCCAAAAATCCCACAGGAATGTTTTATGTATAGGAGCATAGAGTGAGAGAGTCATAGAGACGTACAGCATAGAAACAGACCCATCTGTTCAACCCGTACATGCAGACCAGCGATCTCAATCGATGTCATAATGCCAGCACTCAGACCATATCCCTCAAAGCTCCACCTATTCGTATACCCATCCAAATGCCTCTTAAATATTTCAATTCTACCAGCCTCCAGCACTTCATCTGGCAGCTCATTCCATACACGTACCACATTCTGTGTGAAAAAGTTGCCCCTGAGGTCTCTTTTATATCTTTCCCCTATGTATTCTAGTTGTGGAAGACCCAACGCCCCAGGGAAAATAATTTGCTCATTTATCCTATCCATGCCCCTCATAATTGTGTGAACTTCTATAATGTCACCCCTCAGCCTCCAACGCTCCGGGGAAAATAGCCCCAGTGTGTTCAGCTTCTCCCTATAGCTCAAAATCACAAACCCTGGCAAGTACTTGGCAATCTTTTCTGAACCCTGTCAAGATTTACAACGTCTTTCTGATAGAAAGGAGACTAGAATTGCACGCAATATTCAAACAGTTGGCTAACCAATGTCCTGTACAGCCTCAACATGACATCCTAACTATTGTATACTCTGACCAATAAACAAAAGCATACCAAACGCCTTCTTCACTATCCTATCTACCTGCGACTCCACTTTCAATGAGCTATCAACCTGCACTCCAAAGTCTCTTTGTTCAGCAACACTCCCCAGGAGGTGACCATTAAGTGTATTAGCCCTGCTAAGATTTGCTTTCCCAAAATGCAGCACCTCGCATTTATCTGAATTAAACTCCATCTGCCACTTCTCAGCCCATTGGCCCATCTGGTAAGATCTGATTTGGCCATGCTAAATTGCCCGTAGTGTTAGGTGTCGGGGAATGGGTCTGGGTGGGTTGCGCTTCGGCGGTTTGGTATGGACTTGTTGGGCCTAACGGCCTGTTTCCACACTGTAAGTAATCTAATCTAATCTAATCCTGTTGCAATCTGAGGTAACCATCTTCGTTGTTCACTACACCTTCCATTTTGGTATCATCTGCAAATTTACTAACTGTACCTCTTATATTCGCATCCAAATCATTTATGTAAATGACCAAAGAGTAGACGACCCAGCACCGATTCTTGTGGCACTCCGCTGGTCACAGGCCTCCAGTCCCGACAAACTGCCCTCCACCACCATCATCTGCCTTCTTCCTTTAAGCCAGTTCTGTATCCAAATGGTTAGTTCTCCCTGTAGTCCGTGAGATCTATCCTTGCTAACCAGTCCCCCGTGGGGAACCTGATCGAACGCCTTACTGAAATACAAATAGGTCAATTTTATCGTTCTGCCCTCATTATTCCTCTTTGTGACTTCGACAAAACAACTCAATCAAGTTTGTGAGACATGATTTCCCATACAGAAAGACACGTTAACTATCTTTAATCAGTCCTTGCCTTCCCAAATACATGTGCATCCTGTCCCTTAGGATTCCTTCCAACAACTTTTCCACCATCAGCGTCAGGCTCACTGGTCTATAGATCCCTGGCTTGTCCTTACAGCCTTTCTTAAACAGTGGCACCACGTTAGCCAACCTCCAGTCTTCTAGCACGGCACCTGTGACTATCGATGATGCAAACATTTCAGTAAACGCCCAGCAATCACTTCCCTAACTTACCACAGAGTTCTAGCGTACACTTGATCAGGTCCTGGGGATTTATCCAAATTTATGTTTTCCAAGACATCCAACACTTCTTCCTCTGTGGTATGGACATTTTGTACGGTGTCATCATCTATTTCCCTACCGGCTACACCTTGCATATCCTTTTCCACAGCAAACTCTGATGCAGAATACTTGTTTAGTATCTCCACCATTTTTTACGGTTCGACACAAAGGCCGCCTTGCTCATCTTTGAGGGACCCTATTTTCTCCCTAGTTACCCTGTTGTCCTCTGCATATTTGTAAAAACACGTTCGATTCTCCTTATTTTTATTTGCCAATGCGATCTCATGTCTCCTTTTTGCCGTCCTGATATCCCTCTTCACTATACTCCTACTGCCCTTATAATCTACTGAGGATTCACTCGTTCTAACCTGGCTTTACCTTACATATGCTTCCTTCTTTTTTCTTAACCAAACCCTCAATTTCTCTTCATCCAGCATTCGCTATCCATACCAGCCTTTCATTTCACCCAAAGAGGAATATAATTTCTCTGGATTCTCGTTATCTCATTTCTAAAGAGTTGCCATTTTACAGCCGTCCCTTTATCTGTGAACATTTGCCCCAAATAGGCTTGTCATCTCTGATGACAAGAACTTCATTGCAAATTGACGATCCGAAATCTATATACTTAATTTCGAGACAGGAGGAGCTCACTAGTGTACAGACTGAGGGGAACGAAATTTTGGAAATGTTCTGAGAGATCAGTCATGCACCATTGCGGACTGGCAGGAGTGTTAACGAGATGGGGAGGCTGCTGTAGGACGAGGGAAGACGAAGGGAGTGGGCACTGAAGAGACTAATCGAGCCCAAGTACAGACAATTTATCCATTTCAAGACATCCAACACTTCTTCCTCTGTAGTATGGACATTTTGCACGGTGTCATCATCTATTTCCCTACCGGCTACACCTTGCATATCCTTTTCCACAGCAAACACTGATGCAGAATACTCGTTTAGTATCTCCACCATTTTTTACGGTTCAACACAGAGGCCGCCTTGCTGATCTTTGAGGGACCTTATTTTCTCCCGAGTTACCCTTCTGTCCTTAGCATATTTGCAAAAAAAACACTTTCGATTCTCCTTATTTCTATTTGCCAATGAGATCTCATGTCTCCTTTTTGCCCTCCTGATATGCCTCTTCGGTATACTCCTTCTGCCTTTATAATCTTCTGAGGATTCACTTGTTCTAACCTGTCTTTACCTTACATATGCTTCCTTTTTTTTTAACGAAACCCTCAATTTCTCTAGTCATCCAGCATTCCCTATCCGTACCAAACTTTCCTTTCACCCAAAGATGAATATAAGTTCTCCAGATTCTCGTTACCTCATTGCTAAAGACTTCCCATTTTACAGGCGTCCCTTTATCTGTGAACATCTGCCCCAAATAGGCTTGTCATCTCTGATGACAAGAACTTCATTACAACTTGACGATCCGAAATATCTGTGCCTAATTTCGAGACAGGAGGAGCCCACTATTGTACAGACTGAGGGGAACGAAATTTTGCAAGTGTTCTAAGAGATCAATCATGCACCATTGCGGACTGGCAGGAGTGTTAACGAGATGGGGAGACTGCTGAAGGACGATGGAAGACGAAGGGAGTGGACAATGAAGAGACTAATCGAGCATAAGGACAGACAATTTGACGTTACGAACGTTCATAGGGTCTTTACATGCGCAAACTATATTCTAAATTTGGAAGGACTCGATAGGAGGGCGAGTTGGTCGGAAAGGTAGTGGCTGCAGACAATATTATTAAACTTAATGCCTAATGATTGTCCAAAAACCAACATAATTTATCCATATTTATTTTTAATCGTTGTGTTGAGTCCATCAACATTTAAAAAGGAAATTACCGTCCAAGCTTTCTCAACAAGACATCCGACTGCAATGTTAAAATGCAACACAATATGGAAAATAGGATGAGATGCAATTTGATTGGAGGAACAGGGGAATAGAGTATTTTCTAAATTAGGAAGAACTTCGGAGTTTTGACGCGCTGATACACTTGTGAGTCCTGCTTCTGGATTTTCTTCAGGTTGGTTTGCAATTTCACTTGGCGGGAAGGAAGACAAATGAAATGTCAACATTCATGTTGACCGTGATGGAATGAAAGTGTGTGGATATACTACTACTGCTGTGTAAGGCTCCAGTCCGACAGATTTGGAATATAGTGTGTCAATTAACCTAACTTATTGTTGGGAATCAGGGCATAACATGGGACCCAGGAGCAGGAGTTAATTTTGCCGTTTGATTAAATGAGTGATCAGACAGAAGGGATATATCACCAAATCTTTGAATTGTCCTCTGAACCTATTCTGTGTCACGGCGTAGATTCCAGTGTTTGTGCAGCAACTCAGGAGCTGTAGAATAAATCCTAATTCTTGGACATAAGCAGGCACATAAATAAAAAAGCCCAGATTATGCATTCGTTGAATTATTCCATTCACGGCAAACACTGCCCACAGCAGAATGAAGTTGCCTGAAATCAGAAACAGAAGAACAATTGATTTTCTTCTGTTCTCCATCTCCGTGTCTCTGGGACACTCCCCATTGTTGTGAGTCCGGAATCTCCTGCGGGCTCTGCTGCTCACTACAATATGTCTGACAGTGAAAATGTTGAGCAGCAAAATCAGAACGAATGGGAGGCAAGGTGAGAGAATGTAGTGAACAATTTCAATTATGGCCCATAACTTTAAGTTATCATCCCTCAATTCTATACCACAAAACATAGGATTGTTAGATAAACCATAATTACCGTTATACATAAAATACCAGCTGATGTTATTTAAACAGCTCAGTACAGTCACTGTTCCGAGAACCACCACCGCTGTTTTCTCATTACAATATTTAGTTTTGTACTTGTGACAACGAATGGCTACCAAGCGGTCGAAGGTGAATGTGACTGTGAACCAGACTGAGCAATCGGATGCTGCATAAAGCAGGACAGCATGGATGTTGCACACATCTATATCCTCCAGAAAAGTGAAGACTTCCGAATAAACAATTGGAATATGTCTCAATATCAGGTCAAGGATCACCACCAGTAAATCTGCGATTGCCATGGTCATCAGATAGCGAGTGACACATCTGGCGAGTCCACACTTCCCACGGAACAGGATCACAATCGTCACTGTATTAACTGTGGAAAAGGAAACTTCGATATAATACTTAACGATTGATGAGGGAAGAAATAATGTTCACTTCATCCATAAGTGGTGCACAGTCATGACTGTGTTTCCCATTCAGAAGGCATAATCCTTTAAGAGTGCCATCCAAATTATCATTCTCTACTCCGACATAGCTAATTGTTGCAGACATAGTAGTAAGAGAAAGTGACGGAACGTGTGGTGTTGGAAAAGCACAGCCGGTCAGGAAGCATCGAGGAGCTGGAGAGTCGACATTTCGAGTATAACCTCTTTGTCAGCAAACAGGGAAAAGCCCAATTAGGTGAGAGATCAATGGAAGCAAGTGGACTGTGGGGAAGGTAGCAGGGAATTCAATAGGAAGATGAAGATAAAGGATTTTGGTGACATGTCAGAAAGGAGGTTGACGGGAATTGGTAGGAAGGAAGATCGACATTTTGAACAGTTTCAGAGGTTGCTGCCGAGTCGGAATGTTGACTCTGGAATACGTTGGAAAGATGGATGGTGGCGATTGAAGAAATGCGTGAAATATACATTGATCCCATATTGTTGCAGGGAACAAAGGTGGATGATGCGGCAGTATTCATCCAGGCGTTGTGTGGCTATATGTTTGTTGTGGAGGAAACCCTGGATGTGCATGCCCTTGGTGGGGTGGGAGTTGGATTTAAAGTGTTTGGCCACAGGGCAATAAGGTTTTTAGTGCATGTATCTCAGAGATGATCTCTGAAACGTTCTGCAAGTAAGCGTTGTGTCTGCTTCAGTTGGAGGGTAAGCACAGTGAGAGCAACGGACACCCTATATGATGTGTGTGGAAGTGAAGTTAAATCTCTGTCGGTTGTGGAAGGATCCTTCGGGGCTTTGGACTGTGGTGAGTAGGGAGGTGTAGGTGGAGGCTTTGTAATTTGTCCGTTGGCAAGGAAAGATGCTGGGAGTGAATGTTGGGTTGGCAAGTGAAGATGCTGGGAGCGGATGGTTGGTTGATTGGTATCTTGGACCTCAAGAAGGAGTACTCCAGCGAATTGCCCCTGTGGAGCGCATCTACGGGTGGGCCGAGAAAGATATTTTGAGTGACGTGGTCTGTTTGAAGCTAGTGGAAATGGTCGAGGATGACACGTTTTCTTGTTGGTTGTTTGGCCAGAACGTGAGGACCAGGGGTGCTCTGTGCTTGCTGTAATTGGATGGATGCGCTTCAAGGGCAGATGCACAAAGGAGGAGGATATGGACTCGAGGGAGTCTTTGACCTAAAGGGTGGGGAAATTGCTTTGTGTTGAGTCTGTCAACGGAAACGAAGACGGATAGGTACAGGAAAGAGAGGGATGTGTGCGAGAATTCATCCAGCTGAATTTGTGGCCAGGGAATAAATTGTTATTAAAATTTATAAACTTTTAAACTTCTCGAGGGAGCACGATGTGGGGTTGTTGCGGAGGAAATAGCTGAGAATGGTGCCGATGCAGCTGCAGAAAACACACTGTTCCCCCTTCATCAGGAAGACGCAGGCACATCTGGGAACAATGCTGGTGTCTCTGGATACCCATCAAACCAGCAGATCAAGTGGTACAATGATAGATTTGCGCACCAATCTCCACATAGCTGAAGTCAGGCATCAACTTACGGACACCTTTTCCTATTGCCCACTCAATCACGAGCTCACCTGCCAACACCAAACTTTCATGTATTAGACCATCCACAATCGCATCACCGTGGGGATCTCCCAAACTCATCCTCAAAACTCATAGTCCGGGAACAACACCCTGCCCGGTTCTATCTACGACCCAAAATTCACAAACCGGACTGCCCTGGTTGACCAAATGTCTCACCCAGCTCCTTTCCCAAAGAACGTACGCCAGCATACCTTGGCAACCTTCTGTCCAGCTTGTTCTAGGATCTCCCCACATATGTTTGGTGTGCCACCTCATCCACCCACCGTCTCCATGACTTTCGTTTCTCTGGCTCCCAAACTTGATCTTCACACATTCTTCGCCCATGACAAACGCGTCCAAACCCTCCATTCCGTCGTGAACGGATGACCCAATTCGCATACTTCCACTGAGACATTCGTCTGATTGGCTGAACTGGATCTCAGCCTCAACAAAATCTCCTTTCAATTCTCCCATTTCCTCCAGAGAAAATGGGTAACCATGAGCATCCGCATAAGCCCCAGCTGTGCATTCCCCGTCCTCTGGTGCATGGAGCAGAACATCCTCCGCAGATACACTGATAACAATCTCCTCCATTTCGTCCGCTTCATCAATGACTCTGTCGGCGCCAGCTCATGCTCCTGCAAGCAACATGAACAGTTCATCAACTTCACCAATACCTTTTACCCTGACCTCAATTTAACTGGACCATCTGGGGAACCTCTCTCCGCTTCCTGGACCTCTGCATCTTCATTTCCGTTAACAAACACAAAACAGACATCGACTTCAAACCCACTGCCTCCCACAGCTAACTGGACGACACCTCATCCCATCTTGGCCTCTGTGAAAGTGCTATCCGTTCCTTCCAATTTATCTCACGCATCTTAACATAGGAGGATTAATTCGACCAAAGAAAATTCCCGATGGCCTCCTTCTTCATGACTGCAATTTCCCCTCCCTATGGTCGACGATGTTCTCCAGTGCATCTCCTCCATTTCGCTAACCTATGCCCTTAAACCCTGCCTTTTCAATCGGAACAAGGACATTCCTCCCCGCTCCTTAACTTGCACTGCACCAATACCACATTCAAGTTTACATCTTCAGCTGTGTCGGTCACCTGTGATATATTTCACTTTCCACTGCTACCTGCAATCCACAGAGATTACAGCCACTGAGACTCCCTTGTGCCGGCCACAGCATCCAGCACTACATCGTCCACACCTGGCACCTTTCCTTGACACCTTAGAAGGAGGAAAACTTGCGCCTACACATTCAAACTCACCGCCATCCATAGCCCTAAATGATCCTTTCGCATTTGGACAGAGATTTAGCTTTGCTTCCAAACACATCACCTGTTGTGTCCATTGGTTTTGGTGTGGCATCCTCGATATTGGAGCGACGGGGCGGCTACTGGTGGCGTTTCTGAGAACATCTCCAAGAAACATGGACTAAAGAATCTCACCGTCGTGTGTCAGAACACTTTAACTCACCCTCCCAAACGGCAAAAATATGCAAGTCCTGGACCTCCTCCACCGTAAGACTCTGGGCTGCCGATGCATGGAGGAAGAATGCCTCAAACCGCGCCCATGGGACCCTCCAACCACAAGGGATCGATGCAGATTTCACCGGTTTCTTCACTTCCCACCCATCCCATTCGCCACCCAATCCCAGAGCCAACCTTGAAACTCAGTTCCACCTGCTTGAACTGTCGTAACTCTCCATTTTCCTTCCCACAAATTTGCTCCACCCTGCTTTCTGAACAATCTCCATCATTGCCAAACTCTATCTGAAAATCGCATTCTCAGTTCCCTTCCCGATCATCACCCATGTATCTTTCATACCCTTGGGCCACCCCCTCATTCGTGATGAAGGGCTGTTGCTCAAAAGATAAGCTCTCCTCCACTTCACAAGCTGCCTTTGTTTTCCAGCACCACACTTTTCGACACGGGGTATGTTCTGACAATATCTGTGCGTGATATAATCTGAGCATGAGAGTGTTTTCCATTGATTGTGTGTGCGTAATTCTTTGTGTGTGTGCGCGCACATGTGTGTGTGTGTAACAGAGAGTTCGAGAAAGAGAGAGAGAATTTCTCTGTGCATTTAGGAAAGCATCTGAAAGGGTTTATGTGAGTGATAGTGGGCGTATGCATTTTTGCAAGAGTGAGTATCTGTGAGAGAGATTGCGCCTATATCTGTCTGATATGCTGTCATCTTATATTAAATACATTGAATCTCCCGATGCAGAACTCTGGTTCAAATATTCACGGTCTATTAATCAAATATCGCCAATTCCTGCAGAGTATTTCAGGTGATCCTTCGGCATTTGCTAGTAGATAATTAGATCCATAGCCACGAGAATAAGAAGCAGCAAAGCAATCCACTTCGTCTCCGCTAGTGACTGCATAGACAGTGTAATGTAGACTGGTCTAACATAACTTTAGACTTCACCATATAGACCAAGGGGAGTAAGGAAGAATTAACAATCCATCTACCAGCAAACGTGAATCAGGAAACAGTTCAGGACTATAAGTGAAGAGTACAACACGGTTTAGAAAAATGGATAAGGACGTTTAGTACTTACGGGGTACACTGACAGCAGCAAGTTTTGGGTAGTAAATCCTCTCAAAATCCTGAATTATTCTTTTGATGTAGAAGGCCCCATTAATCCATGAAAACGCGAAGAGGTATCCTTCAAGAGTATATAGATAGAAATCATTGAAATTCATTATGCTTTATCTGCCAGTAGTTGAAGGGTTATTCTGTGCAGTTGAGCCCGGAATCCTTTTATGGAGCAGATAGAGAAGTCCCTGAGAGTCTTTGCTCATTAATTGTGGAGCAGAAATTAATTCAACATCAACAGCTGCGTTCCGATTTTGGGATTGTTTATGCCATGTACCGTCACTGAGCAAGTGATTTCAGTTCTCCCGAGGAATCCTGATGTGTTTTCTTTGTGTGAAACTCAAATGAGCTTGTCAAACTAAACTGAGAAAATTACAGAGTTATGAGTCACTCTTTGTGGCTGGCTGAACGGAGAGCAAGAGGCTCGGTCTGTTGGAATACAATGTACTAAAGCAAAATAATTTTCTGTTTTACACTGTGTATTGAAATGGGGAAAATATTATTTTTGAACATTAAAGTTGGTTCAAAGGATACTTGCACGTTTGGGAAGTAAGTCACCTCAGGCTCATTGCTGACATCATGAGTGAGAAGTGCACCCAATTCCTGTGTATTAAGAACCAATTTAGGGAACTGCAGGTGGAGCTGGATGAACGTCCGGTCATTCAGAAGGCGGGGGCAGTAATTGTGAGGAGTTACAGTGAGGTAGTTACTCCACAGCCACACGAAGATGTTAGATAGGTTACCGTCAGGAGTAAGGAAGGGAACCATTCAGCAGCGCAGGGATGTTTTGTGGTGATTCGCTGCAAGAGGTATAACATTTTGGATACTCCTGGTGGAAAGACGAACCAGGCAGAAGTCATGCAGAAGAGGTCGCTGGTGCAGAGACTATTCATACTGCTCTGTGGGGAAGGGGAAAAGGAGCAGAGCTTTAGTCTTTGGTGAGTCTATAGTCAGGATAATTGATACACGGATTTGTGGGAAAGAGAGTAACACACGATTGGTTTGTTGCCACGCAGGTGACAAGGTTCTTGATGTTGCATGGCTTAGAAAGGGTTACCACTGGGAATTTGTTTCTATTAGATCCCCTCTCACCCTTCTAAAGTCCAATGAATACGATCCCAGGATGCTCAGCCTGACATCGTACGTTCGACCTACCAATCCAGGTATCATTCGTGTGAAATTCCGCTGGAAATGCTACAGTGCAACTACGTCCTTCATGAGGTTTGGGGCCCAAAACTCGACACAGTATTCTAAACGTGTCCTAACCAGAGCTTTATAACGTCTCAGTTGCACATCTCCCCTTTTACATTCCAAAGCTCTTGAGAAAAATAACAAAATTACATTTGCTTCCTTAACCACCGCAGGTGAATCTGGATGAACGTCGGGTCATTCACAAGGTGGAGGCAGTAATTGTATGGAATTACAGGCAGGTTGTTACTCCACTTCCACGCAAAGAAGGTGAATGGGTTACCGTCCGGAGTTAGGAAAGGAATCATTAGGCAGTGCAGGGATTCACTGAAAAAAAAGCATACGATTTTGGATACTGATGAGGGAACGACTAACCAGGAGTAAGTAATGGTGTAGAGGTTGCTGCATCAGAGTTTATCCCTGCTGCTCAGTAGGGAAGGGGAAGAGAAACAGAGCTTTTGTCATTGGGGAGTCGTTGCCAGGAGGACAGAGAGGTGTTTTGTGGGGACTAGAGTAACTCACGATTGGGTTGTTGCCTCCCAGGTGCCAAGGTTCGCGATGTCGCTTATCTTGTTTTCGGGATCCTTGAGGGGGAATGGAAGCAGACCCAAGTCGTTGTCCATGTCGGCATCAACAAAATAGGTAGGAAGATAGGAGGGCACCGAAGGGAAAAATTCAGGGAGATAGGTTGGAAGCTTAGAGCGAGAACAAACAGTGTTATTATCTCTGGTTTGTTGGCCATGGCACATGTCAGTGAAGCGAGGAATACGGAGCGAGTGGAGCTGAATGCGTGACTGCAAAAATGGTGCAGGAGCAAATGTTTTTGATTTTGCATAATTGAAGCTCTTTCTTGGGAAGATGGGTTCTCTACAAACAGGATGTTCTTCATCTGTATCAGAGGGGTATCAGTATCCTTATTCGGAAATTTGCTTCTGCTCCTTGGGTGGTGGAGGTCGTTAAAACAATGCAACAGTGGGATGTGAACATGAATTGTCGTTCCAGCAGACAGAAGGTTGATGGTAGTGAGTTCTGGGATAGGTTTACAAGGTCGCAAGAGGTTACTGGCAACCAAGATGTTGGTTTGGAATGTGTGTATTCAATGCCAGGAGCATCCATGAGACCAAATGACACAGGAGTGGAAGTAAGGTCATTCGTCCGATCGAGTCCACCCCGTTATTCAACCATGGCGGATGGGCATTTCAACGGCACTTACCTCCATTTTCCACCAGCCCTGCGAGATTAGGAATTTATCAATTTCTGCCTTGAAGACATTTTATGGCCTCACGACGCTCCGTAGTACAGAATTTAGCATCTCCAAAACTCTGGCTGAAGAAAAGTCTCCTCATTTACGTTTTAAATTGAACCCCACTAATTATCAGGCTGTGCCCACGGTTACAAGTAGTCTCGTCTGACTTTCTATAAGATCTGTTCTCAAACTTCCAAATTCCAACGAGTATGATCCCAGCATCCTCAGCCTTTCATCATATGTTAGGCCTACCATTCCAGGCATCATCCCTATGAAAGTCTCATGGACATGCTCCAATGCCACTACGTCCTTCCTGAGATGTGGGGCACAAAACTCGACATAGTATTCGAAATGGGTCCGAACTAGACCTTTATAAAGTGTCAGTAGCGCGTCTTTCGTTTTACATCACAACTTCCTTCAGAAAAATGACAACAATTACATTTGCTTTCTTCACCACCGACTCAACTTGCAAGTCAACCTTTAGAGAAACCTGGAGTCGCACTCCCCATTCGATGTGTACTTTGACTTTCAGAATTTTCTCATCTTGCATCATGGGTTAGTTCCTAGGATTTCGATCTTGTGATCATTGCAGAAACATGATTCGAGGAGGGACAGGAATGGTTTTTGTAGATTCCGGTATTTAGATGTGTCAGCAAGAAGTGAGAAGATGGCAAATGGGGGTGTGGCATTGTTAATCAAGTATAGCATTACAGCAGCTGAGAGATCGGTGGTGGACAAAGCTACAAACGTAATTTGGGATGACACCGGAAACCAGAAAGGATGGATCACATATTGGCAGGTTCCTACTGTTCCAGTGATATAGAAAGGATAGCTAAGACGATTCTTAATATCCACAGATACAAACCAGGGAGCAGATTGTAGAGACTTTGGCTTCTATAGTCATGTCATGATTATTGACAGGAGTATCGCCGGAAGTATGGAGGATGGTAAATGTTGTTCCCTTGTTTAAGAAGGGGATTCGGGACAACCTTGACATTAATAGGCCAGTGAGCCTTAAATCCGTGTAGGGTACGATGTTAGAAAAATTATAAGCGATAGAAACTTTAATCATCTGGAAATGAATAATTTGTTTATGTCTCGTCAACACGGTTTTGTGAAGGGTGTGTCGTGCTTCATTAACATTACTAATTTCTTCGAGAACGTGAAAATACAGATGGATGAAGGTAAAGCGATGCTATGGTATACATAGACTTCAGTAAGGCGTTTAATAAAGTTCCACATGATAGCAGTTTGCACAAAAGATGACGGTTCAGGATTGAAGATGATTGAGCGGTTTGAAGCAGAAATTGGCTAGCTGAAAGAAGAAAAATGGGTGGTGATTGGTGGGAAATGTTCATCCTAGATTTCAGTTACCAGTGGCGTGCCACCAGGATCTGTTTTGTGCCCACAGCTGTTTATCATTTTTATAAATGGTCTGGATGTGGGTTTAGAAATAAGGGTTAATAAATTTGAGGATTACACTGATGTAGGCACTGTTGCAGATAGTGACGCAGCATTGTGTGGTTTACAGAGGGTCATACATACCTTGCAGAGCTGTGCTGAGAAATGGCAAATGGAGGTTAATGCGGAAAATTATGGGGTGGTTCAATTCAGAAGAAATAACAGGAATGCAGAATACTGGGCTAATGATAAAATTCTTAGCAGCGTCGGTCAACAGAGACATCTCGGTGTCCTGATACATAAATCCGTGTAAATGGCCACCCAAGTTGTTCGAGTTGTGGAGAATGCAACTTGTCTCTTAGCGTTTCGTGGTAGCGGGATCGGGTTTAGGTGCCACGTGGTCTTGCGTCAGCTCGGCCAGATAATGGTAAAGCCGCTCCTGGAGTATGGTGTGCAGTTCTAGTCACTGCATTATTAAAAAAAAACGGGAAGTTTTGGAATAGCTTTCAGAGGAGATTTACTGGAATGCTGTCACGTAAAGAAGGAATTTCTTACGCGGGAACTGAAGCTGTTTTCTTTGGAGAGAAGTTTGTGAGGTGAATTAATCCAAATATATATGATAATCTGAATATTAGATCGAGTGGACAGTGAGAGCCATTTTACTCTAATGATGAAGGCTGACACAAGGAGACATTATTTTCAATTGAGAGGTGATAGATTGAGGACAGTTGTTCCGGATATTTTCTCCAATCATAGAGTAGTAGTAGCATGGAACGGCCTGCCTGAAACAATAATTGACTCGCCGACATTGAGAACATTTAAATGGTCGCTGGGCATACAATTGGAAAATAGTGGAATAGTGAAGGTTATGTGGGCATCAGATTATTTTCAAAGGTCAGCCTAACATCGAATGCCTAAGGGCCTGGATTGTGATGTAATGTTCCACATTCTACGTTCTGTGTTCATTGTAAGGACTGTTTACAAAGCTTTTGTCTGAACTATCGGGTGGCTAGTGACAGACGAGCCTCAGCTAGGGATAATGTGAAATATGCTAAACTCTGTCAAGTTAGTAGACATGATGATCTATAGGACAGGTGCAGGCCAATGCACCTATCCTTTCAGCACCGGTAACCCATCATTAGAACATTTTGATTTTCATTTTGCTGCACTCGGCATTTAACCACGCGTGGCTTGGTATTATGCATGCTCATCTAAATACTTCTTTCAAACTATGAAGGCTCCACCTTGAGCAAAATTCCACTCGTGCGTTCCATATTGTAACTACTCTCTAAGTGAAAAAAGCCTCAAATCTCCTCTACATCGCTTGCCCCTGACTTTAAATCTATGCCACCTGTTCATTGTTCCCTCCCTGAAGGAAGAAAATTTCTTCCTGTCCACCCCATTCATGCAGCTGATAACTTTATATATCTCAATCACTTCCCATCTCTGTCTGCTCTCCTGTCGTTCAACCAACCTGCGTTTGTGTAATCGCTCTTCATAACTGAACCTTTTCTGATAAATTCCCACTTCTCCCTCCAAATCATCATTCACCCTTGGTAGAGGAATGACATCACTCCGTGATGTGGATTCTGGAACGTACGCAATGCTCTAGTTGTGGCCAAACCAACGGTGAATGCAGTTCTAGAACGCAATCACTATATTTCGATTAACAAATGCATTTACAGCATATGCCTTCTTAATAATTTTTTCCAGGAATCCTGACATATTATATAACAGGTCGCACGTTGGCTTAGTCGTTACCACGGCTACAAGTATCATCAGGGGTCTGGGCTTGATTTAAAAACTGAGACGACTGTCTGTGAGGAGTTTGCACGTTATCCACGTTTATGAGTGGGTATCAGCCTGGTGGTCCTGTTTCCATCCACAGACAAAAGATGTGTAGATTATGAAGAATTTCCCATAGTGTTCAAGGATGAGCATTTTGTGTGCGATTGCCAGGGAAATTAAGTATTTCAGGAATAAGAGTGAATGTGGGTGGGATGCTCTTTTCGGGTTGGTGTGTGTTTGTTGGGCCGAATGGCCTGTTGCCATACTGTCGGTATTCCCAATTGGACAAACAGTTTAAGGTTCCTCTGTTCCTCGGTGCGGGTCAGAGTTTTATTGTTCACCATGCATGTTATCTTCTCGTTTGTCCTGACAAAGCACATCACCTGGCATATCTCCAGGTTGAAATGCATTTACCTCTGATCATCTATCTGCAAGCTATGACTATCCTCCTCACTATTTATCACGACAACATTTTATTTGTGCGTGAAATGATCAATCACACATCTGATTGTCTTCCAACAACGATGCATTTGTCTCTTAGGTCGATAAATAGCTTGGCTGTTGGATCGAAGACATCACAACTCTACAAGATCGAAACTTTTTTTTAGTTGATGCCGATATAAAACATGGAGATAGACAGTTCATTTCCTATAACCATTTGCTCTGAGGCTTTTAATGAGAACGGCCTTTCCAGTTTCGAACTAGGCAATATGTACCATCTGCAAATAATTCAATGAACCCAAAAGAATGAAGGTCAAGAAACAATACAATGAGTAAAAAAAGTCATTGCGAGTAATGGTTATGGCGCGGTGTCGGATAATTATTTTTCGATCTTTCCCTACTGCAAATGTGTTGCTGGTCAAAGCACAGCAGGTTAGGCAGCATCTCAGGAATAGAGAATTCGACGTTTCGAGCATAAGCCCTTCATCAGGAATAAGAGAGAGAGAGCCAAGCAGGCTGAGATAAAAGGTAGGGAGGAGGGACTAGGGGGAGGGGCGATGGAGGTGGGATAGGTGGAAGGAGGTCAAGGTGAGGGTGATAGGCCGGAGTGGGGTGGGGGCGGAGTGGTCAGGAAGAGGATTGCAGGTTAGGAGGGCGGTGCTGAGTTGAGGGAACCGACTGAGACAAGGTGGGGGGAGGGGAAATGAGGAAGCTGGAGAAATCTGAATTCATACCTTGTGGTTGGAGGGTTCCCAGGCGAAAGATGAGGCGCTCCTCCTCCAGCGGTCGTGTAGTTGTGTTCTGCCGGTGGAGGAGTCCAAGGACCTGCATGTCCTCGGTGGAGTGGGAGGGGGAGTTACTCGATCTTTCCCTATGCCTATAACATCAATACTTTTAACCGTGCCTGTATCTGTGTGTTGCAGGAAATATATCAGTGACTTGGAGTTTTTATTGTTAGAAAAAATTATCTCCAATTCATGACTGAGTACTTGTGTCGAGAGACTCTCCGTTTGAACATTTTTTATCCATAGAGATGAACGAGTGCCTTTTACATGTTCTTAATGTACTCACAATAAACACTTTCTCTGGAAGATCATTCTATATGTGCACCACCCTCTAAACAGAAAATGCTGCCCCTCATGTCCGCTCTTATTTTTCCCACTAATCTTAAACTGATGCTATACATTTCTTGATTCCATAATCTTGGGAAAAAGACAAAGTGAATCAATACTTCTCATGATATTATACAATTCTTTGAGCTCCCCTCTCTGTCTCGGAAGCCTTATCGTCAGGAGTCCAAGCTTGTCCAAACCCTGGCTATATCTCAGACCGCTGAGTCCTGAAAACATCCTTGCTAATTTGTTAAACACTCTTTCCAGTTAAATAACAGTTTTCCTTTAACAATTTGGCTAAAACTGAACACAATGCACCTTGTGCGGCCTCATCAAAATCCTGTAAAACTACACTATAACTTTGAAACGTCGATACTCAGTGGATTAACCAATGAGGCTGCCAAACAATTTTTTCATTGCCATATCGATCTGTGGCACCACTTGCAGAGAACTGTGCACCTGATCTCCAAGGTCACTCTGTTCCACTAATCTCCTTACAGCCCTACAATTCAGCATGGACGTCCTACCTTGATTTGATTTTGAAAAATACAAGACCTCACACTTATTTATATTTCACTCCGATTTGCCCGCGTCCCAAACTGACCAAGTTTCTGCAGCAAGTTCTGATAATCTTATCAATGTGAAGGATATCTTCTATTTTGAACCATCTACAAGATTACGAATCAATCCTTGTACATTCTCTTCAAATTCATTTACATAAATAACAAATAGAAATGAGCATATTCACAGGTCTCCCGTCCAACAAGCATCGTTCCACTATTAAAAACTTCTTCCTACCATTAAGAAAAAAGTGCATATACTTTGCCAGATCACCCAGCATCTATGCAATCTTACTTTCCAAAGCAACCTCCCACGTAAAAGATGACCAAAGGCCTTTACTTGCAAACAAACTGCTCCAACCAACCTTTACATTCTTTGGTCTATTTCCACCAAACTTCGCCTTGCTGCAATTTCGGACTCGAACCTTGGGAACGGTTTTCTTCCTGTCCAGAACAATATTGCAGGTATTAGAACCATGGCCACTCGTTTCAAACTGTTCTGCCACTATCATCTCCAACATCTGCTTTGCACTATTTTCCAAGATAGGTCGAGATTTGCCACTTGCCGAGTAAGACAGTTGATGTGTTGCTTAAAGAAAAGTTCCTGATCGGACTTCACATTTTCACACCATCTAAGCTCGGAAATGGTCTGTTCGTACCAGCCCACATTCTTAAAATTAAAATCCCCAAGCAAGACAACCCAATTGTTCGAGCCAGCTCCTGAAATCTCCATGCATATTTAGCCCACTGATTCCCGGTGTTTATTTATTCATTGTTCAGTAAAAAATATAATTTTAATTTTCAAAAGAACCTTGTAAATTTTAAATGACAGAGCGGAAAGAAGGCGAGTATTCAGAGAGTGGAATGGGTAGCCTGGATAGTCTTCTTCCCCAATACACAAAATGTTCTTTCGGACCCACTTAGAGTTCTCTGATAAGATTGGCGTGTCACGGTGCCTCAGTGGTGAGCGCTGCCGTCTCACAGCGCCACGTGACCGGGTTTGATTCCATCTTCGGGCCACATTCTGAGTGACGTTTGCGCATTATATCCGTATCTGCAATTGTTTCCTCCTGCAATTCTGTTTACATCCTACAATCCAAGGATTAGTCCATGTTAAATTGTGCATAGTGTTCAGGGATGTGCATGTTAGGTGTACTAGTCAGAGGCAAATCTAGACGAGTGGGAATGTATTTCCTGGAGACTTGTTAGGCTGCAAGGCCTGTATCCACGCAGTCTGGATTCTAAGATCAGAAAAGCATATGTCAGGAAGGATATGTTGACATTGGAAGAAATGCAATTTAATTTTACGTTAATGATGTCTGGACGTCACGGATAAAATTTCTAGGGATAGATGATACAATGAGGCCACTTTTTTCAACAATTTTAAAGGGAGTCATGAGATCTGAAGTGTATCTCAGAGACATAATTCGAAAAACGACAGACAGGTGAAGATGAATTATTTTATTCAAGAATTAGCAGGCATAGACTGAAAATTATGTCCACGGACTTTAGAGTTGATGTTAGCAAATACTTCTACAAACAAAGGATGGGTGGTAGATGTTTCAAAATGTCTTCCACAAACGGCATTGGATACTGAATTAGTTGTTGATCTGAAATTTAAGAGAGACATATTTTGCTCATCCAAAAGTAAGCAGGCGTTTGTGCTGTGCAGAAAGGGAACTCAATGTTGAATCCTGAAGACTGCAGGGAACTCCAAGTAGAAGGTTGTTTGTAGATTCAACAGAACCCAGCGCACTCCAGAAAATGAGTTTTGACAGGTCACAGGCGACTATTTCACTTGTGGGTGAAAAGCTATCGTAGGAGAAGGGGGCGTATTGTCACTTAACGTTGGACCTCTGCAAGGTGTTTTGTTGTCTCCAATAATTTTCCAAATGCGGTGAGGAAAACTCGATTTATTTCCCCCTAGAGAGCTTTTACTGCGTTTTTAAAAGTCAATTTGGAAACGTTGGAAGTTGAAAATCAGTTGCCCTGTGCCTCCAACCAGGAAATGTGAAAACCTGCATAAGAGTGATTTTACAACCGCAAGCCCTGACGACAAAAACATTTTGGACAGGGGCTATTGGATTCTCTCGAGTCCTTTTTCCTTCCATCTGCAACATCGATTTTGCGGCATAGAGAATTGTGGCAAATAAAGAAACACTAAAGGCCGTTATTTCTGCGCTGTAAGGAAACACAAGGATCTAAATGTTCTCGTCCCAGACTTCACCGTTTGGCAGGACTAATTTAAATTCAACTTTCTATAAATTGACATCACAAGTACCTGTCTAAAACATTTTGAAATTGCCGGGTAGCTTCTTCCTCCAACACCTTGACATTCAGTCTCAGAGATTCGCAGAATCAGACAGTACAAGAAAAGCCTTTCACATACTGAGTCTTTATCAACTAAAAGCAACACCTACTATCCATTGACTCTCGTCCCACTTTGCCTCACGGGAGGCATGGCTTCGAATGTTATGAATTTCAAGTGTTTCCTCACGCACCATTAAAAATATTATGAGATAACCAGCTTCAACTACTCTCACGGGCAGTTTAAAGACATATCCTCATATATTCTCGAAACCTCGAATGACTTTCACCTAAATATGATGGCCCTGTTCTGTCACACCGCGGCTAAGCGGAAGAAGATTCTTTTGCTCAGCTTATCCACGTCTATCCGAAGCTTGCTCACATCAGTGACATCCAATTTAAACCTTCACTGCTCCAAACTATTCAAGTAAACTATCCAACCTCTCTTCATTCCAAACTGATCCATCCCGAGTAACGTCCAGCTGAATCTCCGTTTCACCTCCTCTCCACTGGAATCAAATCCAACATAAACCATGGAGACTAGAAATATGCCGTCTCCATCAGTGCCCCACTTAATGTCCTGCTCATCCCCAAAAGAAGTGGAAACTGAAATGAACTTTCCTTATAATTCCCGCATAGAGTACGACAACTTTAGACAACATATCCCTTCCCAAAACCTGTGCCACCAAAGATGAGACATTATTAAGGGCAATGATGGAATACCCCCATTTGCTGAACTGTATGCTCATCAAATGTCAGTTATGAAATTTGACCGTTTAGCAACTCACCATTCGTCGACACATAATACCGAAAATTCTCTCCCTCGCTCTATCCATCGGCCATGATGTAGTATCACAACTGTGTGTACCATCTATCAGATACGCTGCTTTAATTGTATAGGCTCTTAAGGCAGCATCATCCAAACACACGATCATTACGAACACGAAGGTCAGCATCTTTGCAGATAGGATTAGAGAGGACAACTTCCTGTTACTTCTTTCAATTGGTAAATCACGCCATGACGAGGCA
The DNA here is from genome assembly GCF_020745735.1 of Hemiscyllium ocellatum. Taxonomy (NCBI): domain Eukaryota; kingdom Metazoa; phylum Chordata; class Chondrichthyes; order Orectolobiformes; family Hemiscylliidae; genus Hemiscyllium; species Hemiscyllium ocellatum. The sequence continues at coordinate 140,659 of NW_026867555.1, forward strand.
AGATAGGCTGTAAATGGCAGCTGTCGCTTTTGACTACTGCACCAAATCGTCTGCCTGCCCAGCCTTCTTGAAGGAACTGTGTGTATGAACACCCCTAATCCTCTGTGCTTGATAAATCATTGAAAGAAGACACGTCAGATCGGGGAGAATCTCGCCAAGTTAGAGACAAAACAGGGTCAGTAGCATGACGGTGGTGATGGAATTTGTGAATGACTGGAAAGAAGCGGCGTACTGCAGGAAAATACACTCAGCCCCTTCCTTGTTTGCAATGCTATGTTAAGAATGTCGATGAAAACATAAGGGATGACAAGAAAGTATTCCAGATGGCGCCAAATCGGTCAAGTGATTGACAGAATGTCAGCAGTCTGATGCGTTAGGAGGACGCTGATGGACTGGGCAGATCAGTGGCATTTGATAATTGATCCTGTTGAACTTGAGCTTTTCAAGAAGTAATGAGATAAGGGAGTACTCAATGAAACGCTGGACTCGAGGCAGCTCAAACTGTTCTTGCGCTTTGCGTCGTCAAGATCACTGACGGTGGGAGATCAGATTAATAGGGTAATGGGAATGAGATATCGGAAATTTGATTCAACATTCGCATCATCAAATCGAAAAGGCGATGCCATAGGTGATCGAACGCTGGACTATTCTTCAAGGACACAGGTAACTTTCTGGGGACCCGGTTCTGGTCCTACTCTCTGAAAATAGTGGTATTCATTATTTAAGAAAATCCAGAAATAAGAGCTGGTGATAACGAAGAACCCATTGGCGCTTATTGAAAAAAAAAGCACATTTGCTTCCTGACTGACTTTTCTGGAAGGGTACTGCCATCCTTACCTGGAAATTTCTATATATGACTCCAGACACACAGCAATATTGTTTACTCTTAACTGCCTTATGCGCCAGTAGATATGCACAATAAATGCTGGCTAATGCAGAGATACCCTCCTCTTGTGAAAGACTGGAACAACATAATATGGAAGTGATGATGACAATGAAATATGGTAAAGCGAACTGTTAAAAAGGCTAGCTCAGAACACAACAAGACATGCATCAAATGGTCAAGTGAGAAGGAATATTAGATTAATTTGGAAAATAGATTGGATAGACAGATAGACAGACAGATAGGTAGATGCATAGGTAGATCGATAGATAGCTGGATAGATAGGCAGATCGGCAGATAGAGGTAAAAACAGGTAGGTTGATACATAGATAGATAGATGGATAGATAAATAGGCAGACAGATTGAGAGTTAGATAGATGGAGAGAAGGACACATGGACAGATGGATAGATAGATCGATACATAGACAGATAGGCAGATACGTAGATGCCTAGATAGATATGTAGATAAATGGATAGATAGATATATAGACAGACAGATAGATATATAGATAGATAGATATGTAGACAGACAGATAGAAAGATAGATAGATAGATAGACAGACAGATAGATAGATAGATAGATAGATAGATAGATAGATAGATAGATAGATAGACAGACAGACAGACAGACATGAAAACAGATAGGAGATAGATAGATGGATGGATAGATAGATAGGTAGATAGATAGATAGATAGGTAGATAGATAGATAGATAGAGATCAATAGATAAGTGGATAGATAGTTACGGAGATAGATAGAAAGATAGATAGATAGATTAGATTAGATTAGATTAGATTAGATTTAATCTAATCTAATCTATCTATCTCCGTAACTATCTATCCACTTATCTATTGATCTCTCTCTATCTATCTATCTATCTATCTATCAGATAGATAAATAGTTAGACAGATAGATAGTTAGGTAGATAGATAGATAGATCAAAGATAGATAGACAAACAGCTAGACAGAGAGAATGGCAGATTAAGAGACGGACAGATAGATAGATCGGAGTATATATAGATCGATAGATGGTTAGATAAATAGATAGACAAATTGAGTGATAGAGAGATAGGCAGATAGACAGGTAGACAGATAGATAGACAGATAGATCGATAGACGGATAGATAGATAGATAGATGGATAGATAGATAGATAGATAGATAGATAGATAGATAGATAGATAGATAGATAGATAGATAGATAGATAGTTGGATAGATAGATAGATGGATGGATAGATAGATAGATAGATAGATAGATAGATAGATAGATAGATAGATAGATAGATAGATAGACAGACAGACAGACAGATAGATAAATAGTTAGACAGATAGATAGTTAGGTAGATAGATAGATAGATAAATAGACAGGCAGACAGACAGGAAGATAGATAGAAGGCAGCTTTGGTGACCCTAGATAACCTCGGGCAGATTGCATGTCCTCGTGACAGAGGCGACTCATTCGAATATCTGCTCTATCAACTTTTACGCTAGGTGTGTCACCATAAATACGACAAGCAGCTCATGTTCATCGATGGTGAAGGTTTGTAGGTCGCCCTCAAAATGTTGCCTGTCTTTTACCAGCACCTGATCACTGTCTGGAATATGGTCGAAATGACTCGTTAACAGGCTTACTCAGGCAAGATTGACAAGCTTGATGCATTGCAGAAACTCTCTCCAGCTTTAATTTACTCCGATCTACCTAACACGATGTTACTTTATCATTGTGCGTGTCGGGGAATGGGCATGTCTGACCGTCTCTGTGGTGTTTAAAGCGATGAAATGCCTCCATTTGGGCGTTTCTGGAACCACTGCGCAGCCGGCGGAAGATTGCTTCAAAAATTATAAGGGGTCTAATCAGGAACACATGTACACAAAAATAAACATGACACAATTATGCACACACACACTATGAACACAGATGCACATACAGTCAATCACACACGCACACAAATACACACACAAGCACGCAAACACAGACGTAGACATGCAGACACACACACACCCACACACACACACACACACACACACGCACACACACACACACACACACACACACATACACACACACACACACGCACACACACACAAGAAGTAATGTGTAAGGGCTCAAAAATACCCATGAGCTGAAGGGCTTACACTCCTTCTGCAATAAGTGACTAATTTGCCTTTGGCCACCTTTCGTAACACCGTGCATTTATCCGGCGACAGTAGGCAGGCATTTCTGCGAGACGTCTTTTTTTTGTGTAGCTGAGAAAAATTTCTTGCAATTTCTGTAAGTTGTAATTGTTTCTGATGAACTCTTACACATTTTAAGCGAGACATCATTGAAAACTCCTGGTCGGGACACAATGGTTGAGGAGGGTCAGCATTGTCCATGTCCATCTTAATCTGTGAATACGATCTTGGATTATATTGCAAATTACAGACAGAACTGCTTTCTGTCAACAAAAGATTTTTTTGGAAGAATGAAGAAATCTTGAAAACTGAGAAATTCCGAGTCTTTGATGCACTCTTCTTATCGTGTAATAACATGGGCTCAGCAAGGACATCACTTTATCATTTCGAACAGTGACCAACCGAGAGACAGAGAGAGAGAGAGATGAGAGAGAGAGGAAGAGAGAGAGAGACTTGGAAGAGCACGTCAATGGATTAATCCCGAAAACAACAGTGATGTGCCTCAGGGATCCGTGCTGGGCCCATTTCTCTTATCAACATCAATGATTTTGATGAGAATGTATTAGGCGTGATTAATTGTCAAGAGGAAGAAAACGACTTTTGTTTCAATAAGATGTGAATGCTCAGTTCGGGCACTTGTAATTTACAAATTAATAAAGAAAGAAAAAAGAACGAGTTTAAAAGGGGCAAGATGAGACATGAGTATTCGTTGGCGGATATAATCAAGGAAAACCCTAAGGCTTTCTCTCGATATGCGAGAAATAAAAGAATGACGAGAATTAGGCTTGGGCCAATCAAGAAGAGTCGTGGGAAATACCGTGTGGAGTCCAAAGAGACACTGGAAGCGCTAAATGAATATTTTCTGTCAGTATTCGCACCAGACAAAGATGGTGTGATCGAGGAGAATACTGAGACAGAATCCACAAGACTGGATAAATTAAGGTTCACAAGGAGGACATGTTATCAACTCTAGCAAATGTCAAAATAGATAAGTCCGCCCGGCCGGATGTGATTTATCATAAAATCATTGGGAAGCCAGGAACGAGTTTGGCTTTAATTTTTATGTCAGCATTTTCCACAGGAAAAGTGCCAGATTATTGGAGACTAGAAACTGTTCTTCCCCTGATGAAAGAAGGAAGTAGAGACAACTTAGGAATGAGAGACCAGTGAGCCTGACTTCGGTTGTGGTTAATTTGTTGGAAATGGTTATAACAGAGAGAATCCATAATCGTCTGGAAATGAATAAGCTGGTCAGGGATAGTCAACACGGCTTTGCCTCACAAGCCTTATTGATTCTTTGAGAATGCAACAAAATAGTTGGATGAGGGAAAAGCGGTTAATGTAGTGCAAGTAAATTGCAATAAGTCGGTTAATCAAGTGCCAAACCATATGCTATTGTGCAAAGTACAGAGGCATGTGATTGGAAGTGCATTAACGGTATGGATCAAAAATTGGCTAGCTGAAAGAAGACAGCGTGTGGCGATTGATGGGAATTGTTCATCCTGGAGTTCACTTATGAGCGGTACACCTCAAGGATTTTTTCTATGTCCACTGCTGCTTGTCGTTTTATAAACGACCTGCATGGCAGCCAGGAAAGAGGGCTTGTTAAATATGCTAATGACACTAACTTTGGAAGAGATGTGGACAAGGCAAAATGATGGTGTTGGTTTAAGAGACTCTTAGGTCCGCTGCCCAGCTGAGCTGTGAGTTAGCAAATGGATTTTAATGTGGAGAAGTGTCAGGTGTTTAATTTTAGAAAGAGCAACAGCAATGCAGAGTTCTCGACTTATTGTAGGATTCTTGGTAGTGTAAATGAGCAGAGAGATTACAGTGTCCATGTACATAGATCCACGAACGTTGACACACATGTTGATGCAGTTGTTAAGAAGACATATGGTTTGCTGCTTTTATCAGCAGGGGAATTGAGGTTCGGAGCCATGCGGTCATGCTGCAGTTGTACAGCACCATTTTGCAGCCGCACTTACGTTATTGTGCACAGTTCTAGGCACCTCATTATCGGAAAGATGTAGAAGCTTCGGAAAGAGTTCAGAGGAGATGTCCGAGAAACTTGCCTGGCATGGAGGGAAGGTCTCACGAGGAAAGACTGGGGGACTTGTGGCTGTTTTCGTTGGTGAGAAGAATTGACGTGGATATGTAAGAGATTTACAAGATGATCAGAGCGTTGGATCAGGTGGACAGTGAGTACCATTTTCCTCGGACGGTGTTGGCTAGCAGGAGGGGCATTGCTTTAAATTCAAGGTTGACAGATATAGGACAGATGGGCGAGTTAGTGTCTTGACTCAGATAGTAGTAGGGGCGTGGAATGCACTGCCTGCAACAGCATCAGGCTCGCCATATTTAAGGGCATTTAAATTGTCATTGTGTTTTCATGTGGACGAAAATGGATTGGTGGAGTTTAGACGTTCTTCAGATAGGCTTCACAGGTCGGCACTACATTGACTGCCGAAAGGCCTGTTATGTTCTCCTTTCAACGTTCTGTGACACTAAAAACAATGTATGATGAACGATGACGAAGATTGTCAGAAATGGAAGCAGGATTTTGATATCTTGGGAACTGGGCCGAGATATGGCAAATGATGTTTAGTATAGATAAGTGCGTGGTCTTGCATTTTGGAAAGGCAAATAAAGGTCTGTGTTTCATAGTGAATAGTCGGGCCTTAGGGAGCGGATTGCCACAGAGGGACTGTGGATTTCGGGTGCACAGTTCTCTGAAAGTTGAGGCACAGGTAGCCAGGGCAGTGCAGTCGGTTTTTGGAACACTCGTCTTCTGCAGTCAGAGCACTGATACTGAAGTTGCGAAGACATGTTGTACAGGACACTGGTGAAGACGCACTTGGAGTACCATGTTCGGTTTTGGTGACCTTTCTATAGGAAGAATGGTAATAATCTGGAAAGAGTGCAGCAAAATTTGCAAGGATGCTGCCAGGTCTCAATGGTCTGTGTTATCGGGAGAGATTGGACAAATTGGGGCTATTTCATTCGAGCTTAGGAGACTGAGTGGGTGCCTAATAGGTCATGAGAGGCATGGGTGGCGTGAATGCAAACAGTCTTTTTCTCAAGTTTGACAGTCGAAGAAAGGATGTTCGAAGGGAAAGAAGAAAAAGGAACTGAGGTAAGCCTTTGTTATACATTGGATTGTTTGCATATGGAATGAGCTGCCAGTGGACGTGGTTCAGGCAGATATATCAACACCATTTGAAAGTCATTTGGACAAATACATGGATGGAAAAGGATTAGGAGTATATGAGCCAGATGTAAGGGAAATGGGGTTAGCATGGACGGACAATTTATTCAGCATGGACCAGTTTGGATCAAAGGGCCTGTCTGCATATTTTAGGATGCTATAACTGGATTATAGAAAACCCATTGAACAGAGATGCACAATAAAACAAATTAATCGAAACAGACACGAATGCACTAACACAGAGAGACAGAATCACAGACATAGAGGCACACAGAAACAATGACAAGGACACATGCATAAAATCATAAATGTACACCGAAGCATAAACACAGAGGCTGAAACACGCACACCAAAAGCACACCACACGCCTCAGACACACACGTCAAATGGAAGGTTCACGGAAACAGCTAGATATACAAATTTACTCACTATACACAAATAGGGACAGCGATTCCTAGTTTTCAACATATCCAACAACACATAATACTTAAGTAATCTCTCTCTCTCTCTCTCTCTCTGTCTCTCTCACTCTCTCACTCCACACACACACACACACACACACACACACACACACAGACATAGTCAGGTCGTGCACAAATGCTTTGCAGATTCAGAATAACGTCGAAAAATGTGACTTTATATTTTTAACGGCTGCAAATTTGGAGAAGAGTTGGTTCAACAAGAGTGTGGTATCGGTGTTTTCAAGATGAGGTTCGCATGTCCTGTGTGGGGTTTGTGTGTTCGGTATGGAGTCCATGAGTTAACTTTTGTGTCCACGCATTCAGGGTGAGATCGATTTGTTCAGTGTGATTACCTCCTGAAACTCATACATTCCCCAACAATGCTCCCTAACTTTCCCGAATCTGTCGGCCCAAAGGGTAGAAGGCCGAAACTCCATCTGTCTCATCATGGATTTACTACGAAACGCATGTGAACTTATACACAGGCGAGTGACCAATGCAGTTTAATTATATCCTGGAAACTTGGGTCGGGGAATAGCGAGTGGGTATTGACATAGGTTAGAGGTCATGGGAACTACACCTTCACACAAAAGCCTGAATTGGGTATGGCCACTGCTGGAGGTTCGGAAACTGTCCTGTTGGCAAACATTCCCCATCACGTAGCTCGCATCTGTTGATGTAGCAGTGTGTGGCCCGGGTTTGTCTTGGATCGAGAAATGGTATGCTGCAGGTCCAAACTAGTTTGACGTCTGTTATGGAGCAGTCCAGAACGCCCTCGGAATATTTTCAGAAGGTAGACCTGGATGTGAGTGTGTTTTAGGCAGATTTTTATGAAGAATCCAGAAGTGCCGAAGCAGAACAAGCCACGCGGC